>NC_136905.1:43311409-43491435 GCF_949606895.1 Notothenia rossii | reverse complement strand
CAACAGCAATAAGAATGAAAAACAGAGGACAGGTACTAAATTAACGGTAGGTTACTCTGAGTGACAAGCTTGCAGTTAGACACAACACTGTCATTGCAAGTGACCCTCAGTTAGTTGACTTTTATGTTCAACTGCTAAATTTGTTACTGATAAAAAAAAGGGCTTCTACTGTACCTAATTACCTTAACACTAGAACCGCCAGAGGTTTTTGTATAAGCCTACCTAAACCCGTCAAATCCCGCTATTAGAATGCAATTTTTAACAACATAGGGTGCTACATAACACACTTTCAGGAAAAGTCACGGACTGGAGACTTTAATATTTTATTGAAAAAAAGTTACATTGAACACACACAACACACATCACACAAATTGACCCGATTGGCAGTTCTAGTGTTAAATAAACTCACTAATTAATTAAACCAGTTCAATACGCATTATTCTTATTCTTATAATTCTTTATGAGCGCATAAATAGTCTTAAAATCAGATCTGTTTTTTAAATGAAATCTGACGGCAGGCAGTTAGCTCTGATCACCTATGATAAATGCGCCGCACCTAATCGCTGGCCACTCAGCCCCAGAGCTCCCTCTATACAAATCAAACTGTAGACGGTGTGAAATAACCTATTGTTTTAAATAATGGTCGGAATGTGACCTGTGAGCCTTCTGAATTACCGTGGGACAGCACATTCTAAACTAAAATGTTCAATCAATAAAGACATCTAATCTTATCTTAATAATATCTTCATATTAATAATAATAATAATAATAATAATAATAAATCATACAGTATGTGTCCGAAAGGGAGCAGGAGGAAGCAAACACAAAAATATACAACAAATATACTGCATATTAAAGCAAACCATTGTAAAAGTAAAAGTATGAGCATAACAAATAAAGAAGTGCTGACGCCGGTCCGTTGCTCACTGTTGCTAGCATTACTGCTAGTGCTAGCTGTCGGCAGCGGGTGTTTCATCTTCAGATGGTTGCGCATAGCAGATGCATTTGTATTGTACTTCAGTACAGCTGTACACAACTGACACTTCACTGTGGAGTTGGTTACATCTTCGTTGAAGTACTGCCATACATAAGAATGTCGGATGTGTTTTGGAGCATTTTGCAGCACCTCGTTTACCTCCATTTTTTTCACGACTAGTTGACTCGGGCCTACAGCGCCGACTAGTTGTAAAGGTAGTCGACTAGTCGACTAGTTGGTGAAACCCCTAATCTATACTGGTCTTAGGCAGGTCGTAGGCAGGAAGCTGTAAGCTGGAGTCTGAAATGAAGTGCTACATCTGTATACATATGTATGAGTATGTACAAATATACAGGGGAAAAGCAGTGCAGGTCCATGTGTCTGCTGCACAATACTTAACAATGAACAATATACAAGAATATATTAGGATGTCACACATAATTCTACTAACTGCAACATTAATAGTGATTCTTACTACTTTTACTTTTGGTACGTTATTTTACTTGTAACAGAGCATTTCCACACAGTGGTATTGCTTATTTGACTTACTGACGATGATCTTAAGTTTAAAAAAAGTCACAATTCCAGTCGTTTTGCCATGCCTATTTCTTACCTAGAACCACACGCTGGCTGTCAGTGCTCTGGAGCACTTCCATCACTCGTTGTTCGGGACTCCCCCTCGCTAGTCATAACGGCATCTAGAACAGCATACATGTCTTGTTAATTCCACAAACTACTGCAGCACAATACTAAATAGCAAGAACAACTCTAGAAAACTGGACGTAAATAGTAGTATATATGGTGTTAGCAAACAATAGCTCTAGCTAATGCTATCTTTGCTAACCGTAGCTCTTCGGGGCTCCATAAAAGCATGGGTTGTCGAACATAAATCTAAGGATAAAATAGGTTTGTTTGTTAGAAATTAGCTTTACAATAGATAGCGACACAGCGCTTTCAAGCAAAGAACAGAGCGTTAGCAAAAACCTACCATCCTGCATGGATGCAGGACGCCGTTGCTAAGTCCAGGCTTCGTTTCGCGTTGCGCCGTCGAGCTCCCCGCTGTATTTTTTCATCCGCAACGTCTGTACCTCGTCAAATGACCACGGCGTGTTTTTGTTGTTGCTGCCATTTCTTTATGGATTTGTTGACGGTAGATTTTCTGTTTTAAAAATTGTGCTTATGCAACACTTGGAGACTGTCTCGTCGAAGAATTGTGACGAGTCTCTCTGACCAATCAGCAGTCGACAGTGTTTATGTCACTAGTTTAGCATATTCAGCTCGGTTGTTGGCTCGGTAAGAACCTCGATTTTGGAGGGCCAGAAAAAAGTAGCCCACCCCTAGTGGAAAAGCAAAAAAAGCAGGCCGGGCCAACCGTGCTACGTGCTGCAGTGGAAAAGCGCCATAAAAAGTCTGTTTACATTCTTTTCATTGATTGAGAGAGAATTTCATGTGTCGGGGGAGGTCAGTGGTGTGGGAAAGTGGGACACTGAAGGGGAGGGGGACGTGGAGGTGTGACCATACTTGCCAACCTTGAGACCTCAGAAATCGGGAGCATTTCAAAATGCAAAATGGGGGGGGGGGCATTAACATGCTTATTGTAGTTCTAAGTGCAATGCCTTGCGGCCTGTAGCACCATCCTCTTAATGGAGCATATGTGTGGGCTAGACCTGTATTTTACAGGAAAGGAGTGAGCAGAGAGTGGAGTTGTCGATTCTTGTTCTGTTTTCTGTGACTATCTGCCTCACCCTCGCAGACTTTGAGTTGCGTGCGCTACTAAAGAGACGCGTTACCATGGAAACCAAACAATGGCTTAGCTGTATTAAAGTCAGAGTGGAAACAGTCCTGAGTAAATCTGATTTGTCAGAAATCGGGAGAAATGCGGGAGAAATATGACCCCGGGAGGAAACCGGGAGAGGGCAATGAAATCGGGAGTCTCCTGCGAAAATCGGGAGGGTTGACAAGTATGGGTGTGACACTGAAGCTGTTGGGAGGTGTCAGGAGGACTGAACTCTTTGTCTTCAAATCTACACGATTCAGATCGTTTGCAAGGCGTTGGTCGTTCATAGAGAGTGAGGCTTTTGGCTTTAGTTTGTGATCTGTCTAAAGGCCCTGACACACCTACCCGATTTTGGGAGTCAGAGGTAGTCAGAGGCAGTCGGGCATTCACAACGCCCTACTCAGGTTGGTGTGTAGGGCCAACGTTGTTGCTTTACGGCACATTTTCACAACTCGCACGGGCCAATTCAACATTCAACATGTTGAATCGGCCAAAGAAAGTCAGCCAAAGGAATCACTCTGATTGGCTGTTGCCTCTTTTGAATGACAAATACACACTACCGCTGCCTGCTGGTAAGGACTGAAGTCTTTGCGATGTGTTCGTAGGCGGGCGGCGTAGCTCACGCACGCGACGTAACGGACGTAAAAGTCGGGACGCCTTCGGTAGGCTTTCTTTTGGTCTCCTGACACACCAAGCCGATTTCGGCCGTCAATAGATGTCTGGCCGTCGATGAGCGTCCTGTCGCCCGCAACATCCTGTCTTTTCGGCCTTGCCGACACTTTCCGCTGCCGGCAAAATATGAATGAATGAGACCTCATTTACACCAACGCAACTCCGGTTCAAGCTCCGTGCTAGAGCTTTGCAGGTTCAGAACCGGTTCTTCGGTTTAGCTCCGGCTCTTTTCACACAGCCCAGAGTCCGACTGGTGCTGTGTCATTGCGTTATCATTTGCGTCATGACGTAACCGTTTGCGTGCTTGCTTCATAAAGCCAAACCGCGCGGAAACCCCTCACAGCTGACACCGACAACAACAACAATGGCCGATTGTGCTCCAGCTTCCTCTGTACCTCTTCGGAAGACCAGATTCCCAGTAGGTAGCTGGTCTCTTCAGTGGACCACTGTTGCTTGTTACGTTTCTCCATTGTTGTGTACAAACTGGATACAACGCTGGCTTTTTGTTGTTGTTCAGGAGTTGATCCCACCCCTGCCCCATCCCCGCCTCGACGTAAGTGTAACGTATGCTGTGCTTTTGCTCGAGCCGTAAAAAATGTTGGTGCTTGAAACGAACCATATTCCGGAGCTAAGAGGCTGCTCCGCTCCGGTGCTTTTCAAGATACAGCTCCGAACCGGCCCTGAAACACCGTTGGTGTGAATGAGGTATGATTGGCTGTTCATCATAGCGAAACACTATTTGCCTGAATGGGAGTGGAGCAGTACAGTACTTAAAGGTGACCTATCATGCAAAATGCACTTGTGTAAGTCTTTTATACATGAATATGTGTCCCCGGTGTTCCAGGGAACTCACCAAGTGTCAGAAAACACAACCCTCTCTATTTTCCTCCATACCCAAATCTCTGAAAAAGGGGCTGCAACAGATCTGATAAAGACTGATCCAGATTTGAACACTTCTGTGATGTCACAGAAGTGGCGCTACGGCTATTGGGCCAACTCCACCAATCAGGAGGAGACAGCCACGGACATTGCCGTTCGAAAGCGCTGGAAACGCTGTAGTACATATGTCAGGCCTGTAGATGGTGCTGTTCTCACTGAATCAGCCCATGAGAAGACAGTGTTAAATTGAGCGAAATGAGGATTGGCTAAAATGCATGATCTGTTTGGTATTTTGAAAAATAAAAAGTATAAATATGCCTTATATAGGTATGGTCCTACACTATTATTCAAATATAGCATGGTAGGTCCACTTTAAGTAAAAGTACTTTGTTACTGTCCACATACTGCCTATAAGTATTTTAATGTTGTAGCTCTTCAAGATGGTCATTTTAAAATGTTTTAAATATATACTGTTAGTAGTTAAACCAATAACAATGCTAGGGCTGCAACTGACAGTTATGGAGGCACATTTTAATTTTTTCTTAACGCTGTGTGATTAACCTGTTGAACCCTATCCCTGTTTTTCCGTTCTCAGTCTCAAAAATGACATTTCCAGATCAAATGACCATAACTACACTCCTAAAAGGGGAACATTAATAATCTGTGAGTTGGATGTAGAAAAGTCAGAATCAATATAGATGGTTTTTTATTTTAAAGAAAACTCAGATTGAACATAGTAAAGAAATGTAAATTATAGTGTCCGTCCAAAAATTATTTTTTACTTATAGTGAAAACCACCCTTCAATTATGGGATGGTAGCAGTGTTAATTTTGGCAGCTGTTTTTGATTTAATCTTAATCTTTAGACGAAAATGATTATTAGTTTTAGTCACATTTTAGTCATTCCTATCCATGGGCGCAGGAAGGGGGGTGCTGAGGGCGCTGCAGCACCCCCTAGCGGCAGGCAGGCGGTGCGGAGCTCGATTGTCTGAATTATTATTTGACGGTTATTGCTGCTCCCGCTGTGCATATTCTGAGTAATATGTAGTCAATAAATTCCACATTGTTGGTAAAATAATATTTTGGCCTGCCCCGAATGTTTTCTCTGTAGCCCCGGAAAATTCTACCCCAATAATATAATACATTAACCGTGCTTTACGTGAACCTCATCATGACACAAGAGAGGACGGCAGGACTGTAATTTCCCATGTTTCCCGTGAGGCAAGACACCAGACCAATCAGAGAGTCACATGGAAATAAACGTGTGCTTGTGTCATTCAAGCTCGGTTCTGTGTGTGTGTGGCAATAGCGCATTTAGTGTGATAGAGAGAGAGAGAAAGAGAGGAGGAGAGAGAGAGAGAGAGAGAGAGAGAGAGAGAGAGAGAGAGGGACCAGTGCCAGCAGGGACCGTGTTGTTAGCATCTGGTTAGCTAGCTGCACTAACGGACACAATGAGCTGTTTGTTCCACAACAAGCTGGAGGAGAGCTCTCCTCTCAGACTGAGAGGCTCTGGTGAGCTAAAGGACTTTCTGAGGGTTTAGATAGTTAACTTTAGTCTAAGTTATCTCAGTGGGTCTCAAACAGTTTGGTCACAAATTATTCAAAAGATTATTGTGATTTGTAAAATATCCATAAAGAAAAAGAACATCTGATTACAGTTGTGTTTCATATGGATGTTGAGAGATGTATCCATAGATTTCTTAATGTTGCTCTCAAAGTGCACCAGATTGATGCTTTTAAATTCAATATTTAAAAAAAATCTTCCCAGGGGAGCATCCCCCCGGACCCCCTAGAGTAGGTGAGGTCCGCTCCCCACTCGTAAAAAATAGCACTTTACCCCTGCCTATATGCCGTGAGCTGATTATCGAGCCTTCATTGTAACAGTCGCGGGTGTACTGTGTGTTTGCGTGTGGGGAGTGTTGCAGTCGAACATTCCACTGTAGCGCCCCTGGTGCTCGCGCTTTTGTGCATGCTCTATAGTGCCCGTAATAGTGTTCACTGGAGTCCAGCACCTCAGCACCCCCACTCAAAATAGCTTCCCGCGCCTCTGTTCCTATCCTTCGTAGTTTTAGTATAGTTCTAGTCGACGAAAACTCAAAACGTGTTAGTCTAGTTTTAGTCAATGAAAAATTACATTTTAGTAAACTTTTAGTCAAAATGTTTTCTCTCTTTGAACTAATTCAGTTAGGTAAATACAGGTATCTGAAATTGGAATCAAGGTGACAGCATCAAGTGTTAAAATTCGTAAAGCAACATTTGATTCTCTTAACACTTTACTTGTGTAATATATACGGATGGGTATCGCTAAGGTTTTTAACGGTACTACTACTCTTATCAATACTGCTTATCGATCCGGTACCTTAACGGTATTCTTCTAGGTACTTTTTTGTTATTTTTTTAAAGGGAAAAACTAAACAAATTGTTAACCGAATTAACATTGCTTTATTTACATGTGAAATAAATAAATAAAATATGTGTAATTGTTATTATATTGTACTGTACTTGAGTAAAATGTTGAGGTACTTGTACTTTACATTTAAATGTTTTGCTACTTAGTACTTCTACTCCCCTACAGTTCAGAGGTAAATGGTGTACTTTTACTCCATGTAAGCGTGACGTATAAGGCGTGTATTTAATCCCTTTAGTTACTTTACAGATTTGGATTAATGATGCGAAATATAATTTAGTTCCACCTGGAGTAAATTCACAAGCTACCCTGCAGTATACAAAGTCATTCAAACAAGCTGCACCTTTACCAGCTTTGATAACACTTTAATGATCAATAATTATAAAACATATCATATATATTATTCTGGAATGGACCAATCTGCACAATGACTACTTTTACTGTCGCTACTTTTATACTTTTACTTGAGGAACATTTTGAATGCAGGACTTTTACTGTAACAGAGTGTCCTACACCAGTGGTTCTCAAACTTTTTTCAATCATGTACCCCCTTTGAAAAAAAAATTGATCAGCGCAAAAACAATTTGTTAAGGAAAAAATGCCTATAGAAAGAGGTACAGTACTGCGCGGCACCATCAGTGTCTGATTTATTAAAACAACAACCATGTAACTGAGAAACACGCTACATTTAAAATGTTTACAATCCATCACTAAATTCATGGCAAACCAATTTTATCATCATGCAATAACACTAAGATGACATTAGTTGCATTGAACTGATCTTTTTAATAAGTTGTACTTACAATGTAGTGAAAAACATGGACTTGAGCTTCACTTTGTCATTCTGACAGGGAGGCAAACTGCAGTTATTACACTTCGCGTTTTGAAATGTGTGTAACTCTGTTAGGCTAATATAAAACCCACACTGCTCAAACTTCGTTACTTTTCCTAAAATTGGTATATTTGTATATTTATTTATTTTGGGGCGTGGGGAATGAAGAGAAAAAAAATATGAGCATTTTCTGAGCATGGGATTTTGACCCCTCATATAAACATAATGCATAATACTGCGCTAAACTTTGCGGCCACACGCCGTTGCGGCCACACGCTTATTGTTTAGGTCCTTTGAAAAGTAGGCAGTCATATAATTAACTAGAACAAGCTAGATCTGATAGATTTGGACATAGACGCGAGTGAAGTATAACCGGATGCGAGAGAGAGATCAGATCAGCTGCTGCTGACGGAGAACACGCAGCTATGCATGATAACAGCTACGCCGCTGTGACGGACCGTTGAGCGGACCAAAATACACTAAGAGTTAGACCAAACACACTTAGCTAGTTTATCTACTCTGGAACTAGCTAAACTAGTTATAAATATATTTGTTCTTTACTGTCGGGTCACTTAGGCCGGTTAGACAGGTTCACTGCTGCACGAGACTGACGGGCTAGGAGAGGGAGAGGAAAAGAGAGCACCCCGTTTACTTTTTCCATCTTATTATCCAGAATTACTGTAAACATTTGAATAAAGTAGTTAATCAACTATTAGTAGTTTGTGTAAATGTATTAATTATGTTTGTTTTTTCATTAACATAACATAAATCTCACGTACCCCCTGCAGTGCTCCAACACACCCCTAGGGGTCCGCGTACCCCCATTTGAGAACCACTGTCCTACACTATGGTATTTTTTTTACTTAAAGTGGACCTATCATGCTATATTTGAATAATATAGTGTAGGACCATACCTATATAAGGCAAATTTATACTTTTTATTTTTCAAAATACCAAACAGATCATGCATTTTAGCCATTCCTCATTTCACTCAATTTAACACTGTCTTTGCATGAGCTAATTATTTGAGAACAGCACCATCTACAGGCCTGGCATATGTACTACAGCGTCTCCAGCGCTTTCGAACGGCAATGTCCGTGGAAGTCTCCTCCTGATTGGTGGAGTTGGCCCAATAGCCGTAGCGTCCCTTCTGTGACGTCACAGAAGTGTTCAAATCGGGATCAGTCTGTATCAGATCTGTTGCAGCCCCTTTTTAAGAGATTTGGGTATGGAGGAAAATAGAGAGGGTTGTGTTTTCTGACACTTGGTGAGTTCCCTGGAACACCGGGGACCAGAGTTGGGTGTAACGCGTTAAAGTAACGCGTTACTGTAATCATATTACTTTTGTCGGTAACGGAGTAGTGTAACGCGTTACTTTTATAATTCAGTAATCACACTACAGTTACTAACATTGCCCCGACACGCGTTACTTCGTTACTTTTATAAAATAAACACACTCACTGACAGACAAGAGGGGTTTCCGCCGCAGGTTTGTATACATGTAGGCCTACGTAATCTGCACGATTTGCGCTTCCACATTTCCACGTGCAGTGCTACATAAACATGGCTGAGTCTTTCCATCTGTAAACTTCCTCAACAGGGCCGCTCGCTCTCTTTTCTTGATTGCCCTCTCACAGGCGAACAGTTCAATGTCTCGCTTCATTGTAGGAATTCTGCCATGTCTCTACCACTTTCGTTTGACCATCTCTGTTACTAAGTTATGGAAAACTAAATAAATAAGTAATTAGATACCTTACCGTTACTGCGCTCATAAAGAATGATAAGAATAAGAATAATGCGTCTTGAACTGGTTTCATTCATTAGTGTCTTTACGTTTCACAGACTGTTAGCTTGTTGTGGTAGGCTGGTAGCCTATTTTATTAAAGAGCATATCAAAAGCAATAGTAATTGGGGGTGCAAGTGGAGTCTCGCATAGTCAAAACTCTGGCGCGCTTACACTGTAGGTGCGCAGTCTGCGCAATCTGCCTGTAGGGAGGGGCGGGCCGGCCCTGCGAGTAAAGTAACGAGTAAAGTAATGAGTAAAGTAACAAGTTACTTTATGTATACAGTAACGAAGTAGTGTAATATATTACTTTTTTAAAAAGTAATATGTAATATGTAATATATTACTTTTTTTTAGTAACGACCCCATCTCTACATATTCATGTATAAAAGACGTACAAAAGTGCATTTTGCATGATAGGTCACCTTTAACTACAAGATCTGAGTACTTCTCCCACCTCTGCACGCCTGATGTGATAACGTTAATCGTAATTGGCGCAACAGAGCTACGAGTTAAGGAAGTCGAAAATTGTGCATTTCTCCGATTGAATATGACGCCTTTTGGCCGGCTCTTTGGACAGACTACTCTACTCGAGTCAACACGCTTACGTGAAAACACTAATGGCAAACGAGCTTTGTCCACATCGAGCCTTGTAGAGTGTCTTCATACTTCTGAACGCTCCGTCCCCGGCAGATCTCTGTGTGCCGCTGCAGCGTGTCTGTTAGGCTCTGCCCCCGCACACAGAGACACAGGGAGATCGCTCTTTTGGAGTGAAGAGAGCGGAAATAATGATATTGCAAGTTAGAAACATAAGATGCATTTTGACAGACAAGATGGACACTTGGGGGAAAATATGCTGCATTTTGAATGTCCGATAGTCCACCATTAACACCTTAGCCCTGTCTCGTCTCGTCAACGAAAATATGCTGCATTTTGAATGTCCGATAGTCCACCATTAACACCTTAGTCCTGTGTCGTCTCGTCAACGAAAACTAAATATACATTTCGTCTTAGTTTTCGTTATCAAGAATCTATTTTTAGCTCGTCATCGTCTCGTCTTAGTCATGTAAAAAAGGTTGTTGACGAAATTAACACTGGATGGTAGACTAAAAGCTTTATGAATCCAAAGCACAACATATAATAAGGACTCTGTATCAAGATTGATGCCAAACAGGTGACATTTGCCCTTTTTAGAGAGGCTTAGTAAATAAAACTCCATCCCTGGGGTGATTTGGGTGGAAATTGGCGTTTTTGCCGTTTCTCTGGAACCCATTGGTCGATTTTGGTGATTGATATCTCTTTTCAACCGTTAGAGCCAATAGAATCGAAGGGGAATTTCCACATGCACATGCAAAACGTTACCAAAAAAAAGTGGGAGCTTCGCCCAAATCGAAACCTGTCTCACGCTCTGAAATATGGAAACGGAAAAGCAGGTTTATTGCATATGGATTATCAGAAATCATTTCAAATTGACACAGACACATTGGATTAACCTATGGATTAACCTTCAGCAGCGGGTCTTTTTTTTTATCGTTTTAATGCCATTGCAGACAACTTTTGACAACGAAGGTAAGACATAGTGCCGTTTTTGCTACCTAGCACCATGTGTTATGATGTCTGTTTTTGTTTATTATGTTGCGAGTTATTATCATGGAGTGATGATATATATACCCATCGATTCTGTGTCTTCTCAGGATGCTAATCGATATGTTGGATGTGCAGTTACGATAAGTAATATGGGTGTTATGAGTGAGTTTCTGTGCAACCGCCGTTAGCATTCTTTCGCTCGTGGTTAATTCTATGTGGGTTTATTTGCAAAAAAAAAAAAAAAAAAGTTAGCTGAGTTTCTTCCCGTTACATGGATATAAAACATTCATACTTTATTAAATATTAAGAAGCCCTCAGACGCTGTTTCCTGCAGATGATGCGTTTTTTTTTTGATGCGGGGGGTGGGGTTCAACAGGTTAAAAGAATAAACACAAATAGCAGGATAGGCACACATATTTGCTATATCTTGCCCCACTGAAAAGGCACTGCACCGATACTGTTAAAATATTGGCATAGTTCATCCCCCGCTGCTTGGCTCGAGCTATTTGTTGTTTGAATATATCACACTGTCTGTCTTCCGGTTGCCTCTTTTGAATGACGAATACACACTACCGCCGCCTGCTGGTAAGGAGAGTTATTGCGACTCACGCATGCGCAGTGCGTACGAGCTACTTGGCCGTCGGCTGAAGTCTTTGCGGTGTGTTCCAGTGCAACTTTTTGGTCAAGACATAGGAGACTTGAGTCAACACAACAGTCGGGTTCGTCGGGACGTGTTATTTGGTGTCAGTTTGGTGTGTCAGGGCCTTTAGTCCACGCCAGACAGAAGCAGAATCGTTTGCTGAGAACTGGTGTTGGAGTTTCTCAGAGTATTGTCGTTTAGCATCTCTCACCGCCTTGCTAAAGACGTACTTCGACTCTCTAAAACGTGCCTTATTAATCTTAGCTGTTTCAGTTTAGCTGTGAACTATAGAGCTTGTTGTTGTTGAAACTCACCCTGGTGTGTGTTGGTACACAGCTGTCCTCACAGAAGCTAATGTATGACATCACAGCCTCTGTATACTCATCCAGACTTTGAGTAGCAGCTCTAAACATATCCCAGTCAGTACAGTCCAAACACGCCTGAGCTTTACTGCTCCACTGCCTCAATGTCCTCATTACAGGTTTACAGTTTGAGTTTCTGCCTGTATGTCGGTATCAGGTGTACCATGGTATGGTCAGAGTGGCCCAGTGCAGCGCAGGGGACGGCTTGATGGTGGTGTCAGGATTCTCATGTTATGTCACGTTTTTAGTTTTGTATGTCTAGGTTTGGGTTTATTTTGCTGTTCGGTTCTCCCTGTCTCCCTTGTGTATTGTCTGGTCCCTCTCTCTGTGTTTTTCCTCCCTGTCGTTAGTTTCCCTGGTGTGTCTAATTGTCTGATTGTGTTCACCTGTTGCCCTTGTGATTATCCTCCCCTGCCCGGCTGTTTCTCGTCTCGTGATTACCCCTCCCTGTATTTAGTCTTGTCTCTTCCTGTGTTCAGTGTTGGTTCGTCTTTTGTTGGTGACTGAGTTCACCGGGGAGTGTTCTGTTTGTCCAAATGTTCTTATTATCCTTGAAATAAAGGTATTATCAGTGTTATCTGCATTTGGGTCCTGCTTGCTTCACTCAACCTTAACAGGTGGTCTAACAGTGATCCAAAAATATTCCCCTCTCTGGTGGGGCATTTAATAAACTGTTTGTATTTTGGGAGTTCATGGCTGAGGTTGTCTTTGTTAAAGTCACCAAGAACAATAACTAGGCAGTCCGGATAAGTCCTCTCCACACACAGTATCTGGTCAAGTGTGCGCTTTGCCTCCTGCATGTTCGCATGCGGTGGGATGTATACACCGACCAGTATGAATGAGGAGAACTCACGGGGTAATAGAAGGGTTTGCAGTTGATGATAAAAGTTTCGAGAGTGGGAGAACAGTGCTGCAGAATCATTGTCACATCGTTGTTCCAGCCACTGTTTGTATAAAAACATATTTCTCCACCTTTTGATGAGAGCTCCGTGTCACGATCAGCTGGCAGCTGCAGCGCCAAGTCAGGAATCGATCCACACAGCCAGGTCTCAGTGAAGCACAAAACAGAAGATGAAGAAAAGTCTCTGTTTCTACTAACCAGTAGCTGAAGCTTGTCCAGTTTATTGCTTATGGAACGAGAGAGAAATATCCCGGATAGCGGCGTGCAAAGTCTGCGGCTCCGGAAGCGTACGAGCGTCCCGGCCCGTTTCCCTCTCATGTGGCGTTCGCTGCTCGGATGCAGGTGAGGGTACCTTTTACAAGAATGTCCAATAATTCCACGGAAGAACAGAGAAAAGTGGGAAAGTAATCCGCTGAAGTTGTTTCTCTAATGTTTAGGAGCTCTTCCCTGGTGAAATAGTTTGGTGTACTGTATGTAAACACTGAATTAATGCACAAAACAAGGATGGCTGCGTGTGCAGGTCATGGATGTATAATAAGAACTGGATACAGCGTGGGAAGCGGGGCCTCATTCATTCCTATGAGAGTTGCTCATTGGCGCATGATGATAAAATGGCCCAACTTTTGAGAGAGCGAAACGTCACAGATTACCCGGCATGCCTGAGAAGTACCCGTATGTGCGCTCATAGCCAGTGGTGTAGTCTACTTTTTTGTAGTGGGTATACTGTAATAATTGTATTCATCCTGTCTCGAAGCAACACCTCATGAACACCATCACACTTACTAATGCATAGACTAGTCTTGAGACTGGTTATGTGTTATCAACATGTCAATGTATTATAAGCATTTTTATGTGACTTTTAACTGCCAGAGACATTAACAATAAAAAAAATAAAAGAATGAACAATGATGGAAAAAGCCCACTTATCTTCTAGGGTTGAACAATTAATCGACATTTTTATCAAAATCTCAATATGGCCAACTGCAAACACTGTCTCTGAAACAGCTCTCATCAAATTTCCAACTAAATCCTGTCCACCCTTCTCCGTGAGCTCCTGGGCTATTTTGTGTGCTCTGGACGTCTCATGTCGTCTAATCTTGTTTCTAAAAGAGGCCAGAGATGTTGATCTGCTTGAATCTGAGGACTGGATCTTAAAGTGCACCCACTCCTCAGACATAGACACTCGTTGTTCTGTGAGGACACCTGTTGATTTTGTAGCGCTGCAAAGAGCACAACCTGGAAATAAACAAAACCATGACTAATTAGCATAATACAAGTTTTTACCAATAATATCTGCAGAAAAGAGCCAAGATTTACTCAAAAGTATTTAATAAACTGCTTACAA
The DNA here is from genome assembly GCF_949606895.1 of Notothenia rossii. NCBI lineage: Eukaryota > Metazoa > Chordata > Actinopteri > Perciformes > Nototheniidae > Notothenia > Notothenia rossii. Next base: position 43,477,275 of record NC_136905.1, on the reverse strand, counting down.
TATTTACATCATGGCTAACAAATGCATGAAAAGCAGATAAAAGGAGAAAAATGTTCCACTTTTTCAATAGCTAATTATTTGACAACTACTGATAACTAACATATAGTAATATAGGCCTAATGGTGCAAATGTTTTAAATGCACTTCTAACATGACCATGAATTAACTCTCATTTGCATAGTCATTGACTTTATGAATTTCTGTTGTTTAGATCAGCTTTCCTTTGCATGTGTGCTGACATTTACCTACATTTCTGTCCCTCCACTCTAACCAAGGATGCCTGTTCTTACATTCCAGCTACTGTTACGTTAATGATAACCATACTAATTCCACTTACCGGGTAAATTTGCGGTAGCGCCGGGCTCGTTCTCTGTCACCTTTAGGACAGCCGCCTGATCTGGCTCTTCTTCTGTAGTGGTAATAGGGGAAAACTTCGGAAAACATAAAAATATTTTCGTCTGTTTTCGTTTCATGTTTGCTTCCTGTTTAGCGCTCCGTGAACTTGAATGATGGAAGGATCAAATTCTGATAACGTTAGAGAAACGTGGGGTTTGTCAGAGCCGAACAAAGTGTGTTGCTGTTGCTTAGCAACAGGCCAAAGGCGACGGAAGCCCCAGACGTCCAAAAGTATTAACACAGAAGGGGGCGAAAGCGTGAAAGCGAAGTCACAAAATGATGTTGTTACGTATCATCGCTCATTTTTAAGAGGGCATACGGAAATCACTGGCATTTTCTAGTGGGTATACGGCGTATACCAGCGTATCACGTAGACTACACCACTGCTCATAGCGCATGCGCAAATTTAACCAAATGCTCGTTCACATCAAGCACGTCAATTTGCGTACACGTAACAGCACCGCACGTTCATGACAGCATGGTAATGGCTTGTTTTTATGATGGATTTGATATTAACGAGGTGGCAGTTAGCAGCTAGCGGCTAGCTAGTAATTATGCTAATGTGCACATCAATCGTTATGTACTTATATTACGCTGTAACAGGATCTAGTGATATCCAAGCAACAGAGCTTCATTTAGCATGAAAGAATTATTGCACTGCATATATATATTAATATATATATATATACACAGTGCAATAAGCTTCTTAGTGCAATAAGAAGCTACAGGGAAGTTAATCTAACGTCGGTTATATTAACTTTATTCAATACAACATTTACGGTACAAGATTTAATCATACAGCCCATGTAGTATAATATTTTACAAATGATGAATTACAGCAAACATGTGCAATATATCCATTATTACAGCTCCGTGGGATGGCAGTGAGACGATATGGGTCCATTGTTATTGTGCATCCAGGGGTAAAGATAAAAGCATGTAGTGCTGAACCTGCTGAACACGTAACATGAACGTGCCGGGCGGCGCGGTCCCGTGGGTTAAATGCGCGTTCATAATGCAGAGGGATATAACTCTCAGAATAACGTTATTAGCACATTTTTACAACTTGAAGAACAAATGTTTTTAATAAGGGCCATACAAACGTTCATACTGGGTAGTTTATTTAGTTTAAAAAAAATTATCCAACGAGTTACAGACCACTCTTTCCCAATGTAAGTCAATGGGAAAAAGTGTTTACGGGACCAGCAACCGAACAGAAGTGTAGTACCGCCGTTTGGCCACAACAAATATTCTCATCAGACTCCGGCGCACTTCCTGGGGGCCTGGTGCAGGTGGAGACTCCGGACCTCGGTCTCCGCCCAATCTGATTCAGCCAGCTCTACCCTTTCATTGACATGTTATGCACAAAACAACCTCTAGATGTCACTGTGGTTTGAACAGAAAGCCCTTCAGCTAGCTTCCACTGAGAAATGTGTCATGCTAAAAAAACAGGATACACAGGATATAGACATTTGCTGTTAGGCCCGTGGTTTCTTGTTAGGCCAATTCAGCGTATACAGTAAGATGAGCAAGTCTTTTTTTATTATGAAAAACACTTTGCATTACTTTTTTCCATTTATTTTTACAATTATCATTTATTATCTTTTATGAATATATCTGGTTCTATATATTGCTCATTTTCCATAAAAGAAAAAACATGTATTTGAGTTTTTGTTTTATTTGAGTTTGATGTGTACAAAGACTGTACTGTATGATGATTCTTAGAAATGCACTTTTACCATAAAAGGCAAGCTCCACCAGTTGGTAGAGGCTCATAAAAACAAAACTGTCAGTCAAAAAAATAATTGTTGTGGCTATTTGTGGCCCATTTGATACAAAAATGCAAACAAATAATTTTTCCATAACCTTTTTCTTGGTCTGGCAGTTAAAGCCCGACCCCACACACACACACACACACACACACACACACACACACACACACACACACACACACACACACACACACACACACACACACACACACACACACACACACACACACAATGTTCGTATTTAGTCTCCTGATTTTAAATGGGAATCAACTCATTTGAGTGTCGCAGCCGCAGTGTGGGCCTACTGTGTACTGCTAACCACACTGAAGATTATGGAGGTATTGATCAGTCTTCTCATATTTTTAAGCCTCAATTTGCCCCCCCCCCCCCCCCCCCCCCCCCCTCTAACATCACCAGAGGTCATCATTTAAGGGGTCATTTCTCAAAAATGTTCTTCCGAGAGAGCATCCCCCCGGACCCCCCTAGTATGCTTTGGTCACCATTGCCATGGCCCCACCTAAAATATTTTCCACCGGCCGCCACTGACTGTTAGCATTGTTAGCCGCTAGTGGTCGGCTAAGCTGTCGCCATGTTGAAGGTTCTATGAAGGTAATCCCTCTGTTCTGAATATTTCATTGACAAAGGTTTTTAGGAAATCATAGGTGACTTGGTTATGTGTTATTATCTCCAGGTATGTCACTATCTTCTATGCGCTGAGATACCACAACATCATGACAGTGAGGAGAGCCGGCTGCATCATCGGGGGAATCTGGACCTTCTGCACGGGCTGCGGGATCGTCTTCATCATCTACTCAGACACAACCCCGGTCATCATCTGCCTGGTCTCCATGTTCTTTGCTATGCTGCTCATCATGGCCTCCCTCTACAGCCACATGTTCATGTTGGCGCGTTCTCATGTCAAACGCATCGCCGCGCTCCCCGGCTACAACTCCATCCACCAGCGGGCCAGCATGAAGGGGGCCATCACGCTCACCATCCTGCTGGGGATCTTCATCGTCTGCTGGGCTCCCTTCTTCCTCCACCTGATCCTGATGATCTCATGTCCGCGGAACCTCTACTGTGTGTGCTTCATGTCCCACTTCAACATGTACCTCATCCTCATCATGTGCAACTCTGTGATTGACCCACTGATCTATGCCTTCAGGAGTCAGGAGATGAGGAAGACTTTTAAAGAGATTATCTGTTGTTACAGCCTGAAGAACGCCTTCACCAACATCTGCGCTCTAACAGGTAAGTACTGAGGGACACAGACTATGAAACCAATGACAGGATTTGTAGGATGAACTACTGAATCTGACACTGGAGCATAACCATACGAGAGTATCAAACATACACTTTGTGAAATGGTTCATTGCACTTCTCAGCAAGTACAGTCTTTGGTCAAGACTGTGTCTTCTCTCAGGAATTACTTGGAGAGGGGTCCCTCACAGTATGTAAGAAGGTTACACTACTTTCTAATGTATCCTCCATGTATACAAAGTGGCTAGTTGACATTACAGTATTTGAACAGACGGACAGGACCATTTGAAACGATGATTATTTTGAAACTGCATTATAGAAAAACAGTTTGTGTCCTGCCTTTCATTTTAGAGGAAATGCACTGTTCTTTATACTTTTGCTTTTTCCTTTTGAACAGAAGAAAATTACAAGCTAAGACAGGATATCGTCATGTTCATTACTAAAACAAGTGAACCCTACCGTAAATGCTGTTTTTGTATTCATTGTGGGAATTAAGTTTAGCAGGGAATACACAATAGTTAGTTGCCTCAGGTGATGTTGCCTGAGTCAGCGTAAGCTGAGGCTGAATAATTCCGCCCATAATTAATTTGAGTTGGAGGAATCTGGCAGGAGGTGATCTCCGCGTTTCCGTTACGGCCTCGTGTGAAGGACTATACGAAAGAGAAAAGTAGCAGATACAACCGTTTGCGTTCTCGTGTAAACTGCACATAAATGGGGAAAGTAAGCTGCTGCTTAACCTTCGGATGTTATCACCTGTCAACAGATAATTTGCTGACACTACATTTGTCCTGCCTCCACCTGCTGCAGCATAAACTCTGAGCTAATGACCAACTTCCTTAAATGCTAACGCTCATTAGCATAGACGTTTTCTGCTATGATTATTTTGACACTCTTCTGTATATATCTTTTTTCTTCATATTATTTATAGCTGCTATATTTTGTGTGCCGCCCATGATCTCTTCATGACACAGCCCTGCCAGTGCTTGTATAAAACAATGTAAAATGCCATAAGTTTACACTTTAAATGTAAAATTGATTGTAGCTTCAAAGTGCTTTCTGTAAGTGTTTGTAAGTCGCTCCTACATCCCAACTAAGAAGCTAAACAGACCTTTGTTGTAAAATGCAACCTTCTGAAACTGCTGTTCATGACTAAAGTTATCCCTTGTTGGTGCTAGAAGCTAAACATTTATTGCTAGTGTTACATTGTAATATGTATTTCAAAAAGAGCAAGCCTCTATTAGTTGTGTCTTTGATTTATCTGTGGCATATCTTATGCATAAAGACAAGAGATGTTTTTGGATCAAAATCATGTTGTAATGGCCTTACTGTATTCCCCATACATTTTCTTTGTAAGTGATTTGTATTTGTGAGATCAAAAGAAGAGCATATGAATATGCAAACAAATGTACATGCCCACATTGTAAAGTACTTTTATTAAAACCCAATGATATCATTGTTATTATTTATTGGGAAGTACTTAGTTGTCCCGAAAGAAACAGCAGCAAAAACACTGAATGTAATGTTACACTAGAGGGGAAGCCCACTTAGTAATTGCATGATTGGTCCTATGTTATTGTAAAGTGAGCCCATATAAAAGTTACATGTGTCATGTAAGTTATGGTAAATTCATGGCATGCAAAAATATAAATTTGAACTGCAAGAGAAATGACTGATGTCAGTGTTGGCGATGTTGCACAAAAGTATGTATTTTATTAATTTGAGTGTGAATAAAAGCAAAAGGCAAAGTTCTGAGCTGTCTTCATATAATTGTTTGCATCAACTGTGGTAAATTGTGAATGATGGAAACCTCAAGATTATGATCTATGTGAACAAATTATAACATGATCTTGGTTTAAAATGCAAGTACATCCGTGTCCTGAGAGAAAACAAGTGTGGTAGTAAATAATCAGCAAGGCAGAGAGAAGATAGATGGTATGGAATTAAAAAAATCATACACAGAAACACTCAGACACTCAACAAATAGATTGAAAGTCACATGTGCACATTTAAACACCAAATTAATAAAAGGTCCGTAGCCTTGAACTACCTTTATTTGAGAACCAGGTGTAAAGGTTTGGCCCACTGCGAACCTGCTGTTCCCATTCTCAGTGGCAGTACAGATCTGTTTATTGTTAATGTATGTAGTCTACCTACATTTAGCTGTATCCTGCTTGTAGTTTAATTGGTATAAAATACAATTGCAACATTACATGATTGTCTATGGGAAGGAACTGGTTATCAGCTGTGCAGCATTTAATTGTTTTACCAAAAAGACCAGAGAGGCTGGCATCACTTTACACACAGTATAGAGCAGCGATTCTCACATTTTTGTCAATAATGTACCCCCTTTGAAAAAATATTCAGCCAAGTACCCCTTGATCAGTGCAAAAACTATTTGTTAGGGGAAAAAGCCTATATAAAGAGGTACAGTACAGCCTTGCACCCTCATTGTCTGATTTATTAAAACAACACAACATTATAACAAACAACATTATAACTGAGAAACACTTAAATGCTAAATTTCAAATGTTTATAATCCATCACTAGGGCCAACCAATTGTAATATCATACAATAACACTAAGACGACATCAGTTGCATTGAACTGATCTTTTTAATAAGTTGTACTTACAATGTAGTGAGAAACATGGGCTTGTGCTTCACTGAGGATCATTGTCATTCTGACAGGGAGGCTGTGGTGTTTTAAAAAACACTTCATATGATTTGTAAGGTTAAAATACTGCTTTGCAGCACCTTTCAGGTAGCTTGTAACGTTTGTTTATTTGACACTGTCCATAAAGTTATTTGAATGTATCACTTCCTGTCATGCTGTTAGAAAATGGTAGAAACTCAAGGAAGCCACATGTTTAGGCACTGTTAGGATCCATTTGCATCTGCATGAAAAGACCGATCAATCAATGTCGTAAGTGATTACATTTAATTGTTAACATGTTGTAGTTCCTATATCAATGCTTATTTGATGGAAAGATGTTTAAGAAACATGTAATGTTATATTGTATATATTTACAATGCAACTAAGGGTGTTTGAATAGACAACACAAGACTAAGATCGTTTTGCATTCTGTATTTATTGTTACAGTTTTCACTCCATGTCATGTTGAAGGAGTTACCAGGAAAGTTTCCCAACTACGACGAAGACTTTTTCTTCATTTTGAGTGGAGTTTAACTTCGTGTTAAGTCTGCGGCTCTTACGTCCGGATAAGAACATTATAGAGGCACCTGCAGTTATTACACTTCGTGTTTTGAAATATGTGTAACTCTAGTCTATTAATATAAAACCCACACTGCTCAAACGTCATTACTTTTCCTAAAATTGGTATATTTATCTTTTTTTTCATTAACATAACATAAATCTCACGTACCCCCTGCAGTACACCAACGTACCCATAGGGGTCCGCGTACCCCCATTTGAGAACCACTTGTATTGTTACGACCCTGGTCGTTATGTGTATTGTGTGTAGAGATTTTTCCCTCCTCCTGTCTGTGTGTGTGTGTGTGTGTGTGTGTGTGTGTGTGTGTGTGTGTGTGTGTGTGTGTGTGTGTGTGTGTGTGTGTGTGTGTGTGTGTGTGTGTGTGTGTGTGTGTGTGTGTGTGTGTGTGTGTGTGTGTGTGTGTGTGTGTGTGTGTGTGTGTGTGTGTGTGTGTGTGAGCAAGCAGGTGGTGCCCGTTAGCTGATTAGCTACCTTCAACAGGCTGATTGGTCCACCTGGGGAGACGGGAGGATATTTAGTTCAGTTCCTCAGCCCTCTCTCTGACTCAGCTTCTCCTGCTCCCAGCTGTTGCGTATTTGTATCTGTCCTTTTGTACTTCTGTCCTTGTATATTTTGTAAACTTTGGAAGGATAGACATAACTTTAACCTGTCCTTTTTGGACACGCCTTAAGTCTACGTGAAAGTGTGAAACCCTTTTTCTTTTGGTTGGTTCTCGGTTTCTCCTGTTTTTACGTCAGTGTAGGTAAGAGTCCTGTATGTTTATTTTCTTATTTGTTAGGCAAGATTTTTGTGTTCAGAGATGTGTTTGTTGTTGTGGGTTGTTGCACTTATTTGTTAAAAAGAACGTTGGGAATTAAATTTACCAAAAGGCCTTCTCTGTCTCATTATCTATGTTCTTGGGAGTGGGAAAAGAGGAGAGAGTGCACATTTTATGCTGCGCCTAGGTTCCCCTAGAGATCTGGGCGTAACAGTATAGAGTAAACAAGATTAGAGCTATAACAAGTTGTGAAACAGGCAAATATACCATTAAGACAAAGTTATCCTCATTGGTAACATTAACTCTCAACATAATTGATCTGTTAGCTAAACAGATAATTTAAAACCAGCACAACATTGTTAAAATGTTAGTTGTGCTAGCTTAGCTCAAAAAGTACAGGAAATGGGAACAATAAAAACAAGGAGAAGTGATCATCTGCATTCTTAAATGCTATTTCATAATATCTGAAGGCAAATTGAGAATTGCAAGTCGCAACTTGCCACTTTACAATCTACGCAAAAAGTGTAAATCAAGGCAAGGCAAAGGCAAGGCAAGTTTATTTATACAGCACCTTTCAGCACACGGCAATTCAAAGTGCTTTACAAAATAAAATAAGACACTTAAGAAGAAATACAGCAGAAACACATTATAACATAGCATTTAAAAACAGGCATTAAAAAGCAAAGATAATTAAATAAGCACAACAGGTATAGAATACATGAATAACAGCCATACTGCAGTGTAAAAGTTGCAGCGGACCTGCAGGATTCTGGGAGTTTGTTCCAGATAGTCGGGGCATAGCTAAACGCTGCTTCTCCATGTTTAGTTCTGACTCTGGGGACAGAAAGCTGACCCGTCTCAGAAGAGCTGAGACTCCTGGATGGTTCATAGTTATGCAGGAGGTCGTTCAAATAATTTGGTCCGAAACCATTCAGTGCTTTATAAACCAGCAGCAGTATTTTAAAATCAATTATTTGGCACACAGGAAGCCAGTGTAAAGACTTCAGAACAGGAGTGATGCGATCTACTCTTTTAGTGTCAGTGAGGACTCGAGCAGCAGCGTTTTTAATCAGCTGCAGCTTTCTAATGGATTTTTTTGTGAGACCTGTGAAGACACCATTACAGTAGTCCAGTCTGCTGATGGTAACGTATCAAATCACACACTAACAGCAGCTTTGAACACTAACCAACATATTCTTATACAAAAGATAATGGTTAATGCAGTGTAAAGCCATGTAGAATAGAATGGTGCAGGAACAAGTCCTAAAACCTGGAAATAAATTAGCATTTTACAACATCCCGTTTCCGATCGTAAAATGTGTTTTTGGTAAGACGCCTGAAAAAGGCACTCATAAAAACTAAATAGATTTTTCACTTTTTGTTCCAGGACATAAAAAACATCAGTTAATACCCCACTAATGGATATCCGAAGCATCTATGGGTGATAAACAAGTGACTAAATGAAACTACAGAATGTCATCACAATAAACAAGAGTCCCTCTTCAGCCAGAGGTGGGAAGTAGTGGAGTACAAATACTTTGTTACTGTACTTAACAGTGGTGGGCCGTCAGGGCCAGCAAGGCCTTCTCTGCTGGCCTAAACATCATCAGAATATAAATTAAATGTTGATATATTTTTTCCACAAATATGTATTAAATTATTCCCTGTAGTCTATTCTCTTCATTTCATAGCTTTCCTCTTGGTTGCGCTGCTTCCAGCCTCAGAACGAGATTTGGAGGGTTGGCCTTTATGTTAGAGCTTTTATCCAATCATATTTCAGCCATAATGTGTTGCCAGGGTCCAAGAAATCTGCCCTTAGGCCTTCAGAATCAACAGTGCGGGCGCCTGTAGATTAAAGTGAACGGAAACAAAACTGTGGCGTTAACCAATCAGATTTTGAGTTGGCGACAACGGGCCAGCTAGCAGGCGTACGATGACGTTAGCACGTGCACGTCTTTTGATTGGATACGCACTATTGAGAGGCAGAGCTATGTAGAGCTAGCAAACTGAACTTGAATTTGAACGAGCTAATTTGTGTAGATTTCTACAAGCTGTTTTTTTTCAACCCACAATGGCTGAAGGAGGAGAAGAGATCGATTTGGTCGCAAATATAATTACAACGCCATTTTCAAGACGAACTTTTCAAGAAAAGCTAGACATCGTGAGAAGAGAACGGCCAACCCCGACGCTAGCGAGCCTATCACAGCGGGGGAAAGGGTTTGTCCGCCACTTTCAAATCACTAACTACGAGCGGTACCCCTGGCTCACAGCCTCCGAGAGGCACTGCAAATTGTACTGCTGGGAATGCCTGCTATTTGCAACTGATCGATTTGGTGTTTGGAGCCACACTGGATTTGCAAACTTGAGTTGTCTAACCAAGGCAGCAACGAGACACCAAAGCACGGCTGGGCACTTACAAGCAATGGTGCTTTTGAAAACCTTTGGGGACACCCGAGTGGATCTACAGCTCAACGAACAAGTGCGCCGGGAAACGGATCTCCACAACGAAAGGGTGAACAAAAATAGGGAAATATTGAAAAGACTGATTGATTGTGTCCTGTTTTTGGGTAAACAGGAACTTTCATTTAGGGGACACGATGAAAGCGCCGAGTCCAGAAACAGAGGAAACTACGTGGAGCTTCTTTCTTTGCTTGCTGAGAACAACACAGACTTGCATTACCACCTGTCCACAAACAAAGTGTTTACTGGGACGTCAGGCAAAATACAAAACGACCTGATTTATGCTATTGCTGAAGTGATGGGAGAAGAGATCAAAATGGAGATTAAAAAAGCACCCTTTGTCGCTGTTATGGTGGACGAAACGACAGACGTGGGTAATGTAGCACAACTGGCACTTGTCCTGCGTTATGTGACGGACACAGGTGTCAAGGAGCGGTTTGTCAGATTTGAAGATGTTACAAGCGGCAAGCGAGCTGATGACATTGCCGCTCTTATTTTCCGTTTCATGGAGGAATATGAATGTAGTCTGGATAAAGTTGTGGCACAGTGTTATGATGGCGCAGCGGTCATGGCATCTGGACTAAACGGGGTGCAGGCTAAAGTTAAGGAGAGGGCACCTATGGCCTTATTCATTCACTGCTATGCACATCGACTAAATTTAGTACTGACTCAAGGGGCCTCAAAGCTTAAAGAATGCAAGGTCTTTTTTGCCAGCCTCAATGGCCTTGCAGCATTTTTCTCCAGATCCCCTAAGCGCACGCAACTGCTGGATGACATTTGCAAGCGTCGTCTTCCTAATGTTGCACCAACGCGGTGGCAATATACATCGAGATTGGTCAATGCAGTCTTTGAGAAGAGAGTTTCCCTAAAGGAGGTGTTTGACCACATACTGGAACATCATGAGGAGTATGATGGGGATACTATGCTTAGCGCTGATGGATTTAATGCACGTCTGGATGATTTTGAGTTTTGTTTTTTGCTTGAAACATTCAATGGGATTTTTAAGCATTCAGATGTGCTCTTTGGAATACTACAGAAACAAACATTGGATGTACAATTCTGTCTGACAAGGGTGAACAAGTTTTGTGACACAATTGAGCGAGAGAGGTGCCAGTTTCGTCAGATCTACGAGGACACAGCGCGCATCTCAAGTGGACCGAGCGCACGCAGAGGCCCAAGTACAGCACAAGGAGACCTTCGCGCATACTACCAACAACTCCACAGCAATATTCTGGACAACATTCTTTGCCAGATACGGAGTAGGTTTCAAGACCACGAAAAATTAATGTTTCTCTCCCTCCTGGACCCCCAGCACTTTCAGACCTACCGGAAAAAATTCCCGCATACAGCCTTAGCCAAATTAACACAGAGTCACGGAACACTGTTCGATCTGTCCCGGCTAAAAACAGAACTGACTGTAATGTATGCCATGACTGATTTTGAAGGGAAAAGTCCCATTGATCTCCTTGATTTCCTTAAACAGAAAAATCTGAGTGAGAGCATGGGGCAGCTTTACACATTGGCATGTGTGGCAGTGACTATCCCTGTGTCCACTGCTTCTGTCGAGCGGTCATTCTCGGCCTTAAAGCGAATTAAAACTTATGCCAGAAATTCTACTGGACAGACTAGGCTTTCATCATTAGCCTTCATGTCTATAGAAAATGACTTATTGGTGGAACTGAAACGCACAGATAAACTGTACAACAGAGTCATTGAAGTCTTGAGGAAAGAAAGGAGGATGGATTTTGTATTCAAATAATCAGTTGTTTTGGTGAGTACAAAGCATTTTATTTTTTATTTTATTTTAATATATTTTTGTCATTTTATGTCGTTAATATTAAATCAATATTAACGAATTAATATATATGTAATTAAAATGACACATATATAAAAAATAAATGTTTGATGCTTCTGCAAGAGATATAGAGATGTGTGTGGCGCACTGGCTCAGCTGTGCAGTAAAAGTACTCAAGGAGACTTGTTGAATTATTTTGGTTTAACCTTTATCAAAGTGGACATTCAGTGCTAGGAATACACTTTCACCACTGTCGCAAATATATCCTCATGAACAAATGCAAATTATTTGTTTGTTTTCTTTTATTTTCAGTGAATAGTTTGTGTCTTTATCGTCACGTTTCTTAAATGAAACTGCTTTGGGTGCGACAATGCGCTGTTTAGTGAACAAACTTGGTTTGGTGGACTTAATAAAACTTTGTAGACTAATGCCTTAAAAGCCCCTTTTATTTTTAAGTTTTGACCGTATCCAAGCGATCTTAAAGCTGGTAGTTTAACACTCTTAATTGTAAATGCGGATATATTGATTATAAATGCTTCGGAAATATTAATATAACTCTGTTGTACTTGACTATGTTAAGGTGATGCAACGCCCGGTTATACTGCGTTTCTGTCTAAATGTATAGTTTCTAGAGCCATGGCGTCATAATGATGGTATTAAGAGGTGGAATAATTCAGGTAGGACTGTGTAGGACATCACTGAAGGCCTAGTTGTGAAATGCACGGCCCGCCACTGGTACTTAAGTATATATATTTATTTTTACTTTACTTCTTACATTTTGAACACATACCTGTACTTTCTACTTCTTACATTTTCAAAACAGGCTGGTTCCTTTAGTTTGAATGTGTGGCGTGATCATTATTATTTAGAGTCATTGTGTGGCTATTGATTTGAACACGATCCGTGTATCCATCATTTCCCGGTCTTCTGTAAAGAAGAGGGACCAATGAGAACTTGGCTCGAGTCCATTCTGTCTATTTCCTTCATCCTCTGAACCATATTTATATTTATATATACAGTCTATGCTCTGAACCAGAAGCAACTGCTGCGCCTTATCCCAAACCAGCCAGTAACGGAGCGAAGCAGAACTTGGCCGCAGAGGCAGCTATAAAGACGGAGGTTAGGGAGGAAGAGGAAGAGTCAGAGACAGGTGATGAAGTTAGTGACAAGACTGAGAGCAGCAGAGATATTAATCTCCCTCACCCATGGCCATATATGAGGGAGATGTTCGAAATGATCGGCATCAAGAACGATTGAGTCGGGTTATGTGCCAGGCAGGCTGTACTTGTGTGGTTTTCCTTCCCTCCTGTGTTTCTCTCTTCTCCCTAGAGGCTTCTCAATTCTTAAATTTCCCCTCCTCGACTCCTATCCTCAAGACTTAGTCCCGCCCACAGGAGATGCTAGCGGAGGACTGAGGAGGGGAACCGAGGAGAGAGGAGGGGAAGCAGCAGGCAGTTAGAGAAATGAGAACTCCTCTCCTCTGAGCGGTCATTTTAAAAAGACGTCCATTAATGATGACAGGAAGCAGAGCAGCCCTCTGTCTGATGGACAGATGTGTTCATGACGACTTATATATTTACTTTGAATTCATTGAGAGTGCGGTATAATGAGACAATAACAGGCTACAGATGCGGACACACACACACAAATATATTTATATAAATATATACAATTTAAAGTATAAGAGCACTCTCATAATAACGTAACACAATCAGAGACTGGATATATCCCCCCATTCTCTCTGGTCGCTGAAATGGGGAATTGAAATTACGGGCCAAAAGTTGTATTTACAAGTATTAAAAGTAAGCAGAGGACACCAAACCAACTGAGACCCGTCTGTCCGCCGCATCTACGCACTGTACAACACACACACCTACACACTGTACCACACACACCTGCCTGTTCGCCAGAGTCTGATGGCAGATTGGATCCTCTCACCCTCAGCTGGCCTATCAGCAGCCAGGGCCGACCATACACACTGACACCTACAGCTCCTAAAGCATATCATCAGGCTACAGCCGTTGTGTATTTTATTATGTGAAGCACTAAATGGTCTGAGAAAAATATGAACTCTTTGTTTGTAGTTATCTACTAAACTAAACCAAATAAAGAGAGTAGGCCTATTATACTGAGTGATATATATTATACACACTGCTCTGCTTTCTGCACGGACCTCACAGCTGTTCTCTCTGGAAACATCGCGACACGATGAAAGCAGTTTCTAAAATAATATCCAGGGAATGCATGCAGAGCTGTCATTGGCTGAGATAAGTCCGGCCGTGCGTCACACCTCCACGGTTCCCGGAAATGCATCCGCGGAGGAGCCGTGAAGGAACCATCAGTGTATCCTCGGTTAGAACTCCTCGGCGCTCGATCCTCGGTGTGCATTTAGAGAAATTAGATGTCCTTCAAAATGGCGCGCTGAAATTCATTTCTGGGTCACTACCGGAGGACCGAGGAGTCGAGGAGGGGAAATTTGAGTATTGAGAAGCCTCTCCTGTCTTCTGCACAGCTAATCGGCAGCTGATCGGTATCTGCCTGTGCACCAGAGTCTGATGGCAGATTGGATCCTCTCACCCTCAGCTGGCCTATCAGCAGCCAGGGCCGACCATAAAGAAGGCACCCAGGAAGCCTTCTCGCTCTCTCTCACCCTGGGCCTGTTGCAGACTGAGGAGCCTGAATTTGACTGTTGTTAGAAACTCATACTAGTGATGGCAAAATGAAGCTTTGAATGAAGCATTGAACCACTTGGACAATTGTGTCGGAAATAGGTTCATTTCTCGAAGCTTCAGTTACAGCGACCTCTCCTGGTGAAGTGCAAGGCTGCAGTGGGTTTAACGTATCTTTGCCTTGAAAGATATTCGATGCACACACACACACTAAGACTGAATATCATGTTCTATTTGCAATTAAAGATTGATAATTGTGTGTATTGGGTTATTGAGAAGAGACTAGAGAGTGCTGGAAATTTTTTTGGGCGGAGAGGGCCTTTTATCAGTCATTAAAGTATTAAACTTGAAAAGCAATGATTAAAAGTTCGACTATACCGAGCTTTGAACCAGCTGCGCGGAGGACATCGCCGCATCTTGGCCGCCGGCTCTATCCACTGGGCTATCCATAGAGACCTGCAGTGACGCGTCGTAAAACCCGGAAGTAAACTTCTTCCGGTTCCTTTGTCAAAAACCAATGCAAATTCTCCATAGGATTTTGGAAAATAGCTCGAAATAAGGTCTGGTTGACACACATTTAAGAGAGGGATCACGTTTTGTTCAGCCGGATAATCTCCACATGTCAACCCTACTTTTATAATTTTTTAATCATAAATCTAATCGCCAGAAGCAAAATGCTAACGTTATGCTATAAACTAACTACAAGCCAGTACAGCAGCAGGGTCGCACGACTTCAACGTCACGCCAATTTAAGATTGTTTCAACTGACTTGCACTGAAACTGCAATTTGAACACTTTAAATATATTAACATTTTAAACTGTATACCCCAGTTATCTAGGCCCTTTTTGTTTTGTTTAATGTGTACCACGTTTATCTAGGCCCTTTTTGTTTTGTTTTATGTATACATGTCACACTGTGGGAAACGATATTTCAATATTTCTGGATGTATAACACATGTCGAATTTTTGACAATAAAGCTGAATTTGACTTTCGTGTGCTTGCATATTTTAACAAAGCTTTTCATTTTAGCCACACAGAATTTAACTAGAAGTCATGGCTGTGTCAATTACCAGTCTGCTATCGTTTTACAAAGATGACAAGAAGAGTGTAGATAGAGGAGAGAACCACTACAAGTCAGGACACGTAACAGTGCAGCCTAGATGAAGGTTTGCTTACCGGTGTTGTCAGGGCTAGCATGAGGGACAAGGTTTATAGTGTCGGTGAGTAGTGATAGCAAGAGTACCGTTAACCTAGAGTTAATTTATTCACATTAATTCCCATCAACAAATCAATTGTATGTGTCACATGACATTTTTATTAGGCAAGGCAAGTTTATTTATATAGCACTTTTCAACACAAGGCAATTCAAAGTGCTTTACAAAAAATGAAAGACATTCAGAAAATGGCATTTAAAATCAGTCAATAAAAACAAAAGCTCAGAAAATAAACATTAAAAGAAAATATACATGGATAAAAGTTACAGTGCAGACTAAGATATGAATAGTTCAATTAAAAGCAGCTACAAAAAGAAAAGTCCTCAGCCTGGATTTAAAAGTAGTAAGAGTTTTAGCGGACCTGCAAGTTTCTGGGAGTTTGTTCCAGATATTTGGAGCATAATAACTGAACGCTGCTTCTCCATGTTTAGTTCTGACTCTGGGGACAGAAAGCTGACCCGTCCCTGAAGACCTGAGAGACTTGGATGGTTCATAATTTAGCAGGAGGTCAGAAATGTATTTTGGGCCTAAACCATTCAGTGCTTTATAAACAGCAGCAGTATTTTGAAATCTATTCTTTGACACACAGGAAGCCAGTGTAAAGACTTCAGAACAGGAGTGATGTGATCCACTTTCTTAGTGTTGGTAAGGACTCCAGCAGCGGTGTTCTGAATCAGCTGCAGCTTTCTAATAGATTTTTTAGTGAGACCTGTGAAGACACCATTGCAGTAGTCCAGTCTACTGAAGATAAAAGCATGGACACGTTTTTCCAAATCCTGCTGTGACATTAGTCTTTTAATCCTAGATATGTTCTTTAGGTGATAATAGGCTGATTTAGTAACTGTTTTAATGTGACTGTTGAAACCAATAACTAATTTAACCCGCTCACAAGAGAGGCGACCTCCGAAAATCGTGACTGGCTGAGGGACAGACTCGGGGGCAGGTTTTCAGGAATTTCTTGGCTTCTCTCCCCCGAGCCAGAAGAGGAACACTGCAGCTTGGAAACACTTACTGTTCCTAAAATTATCAAATCTGTTGGGCATCAGGGACCTGAGGCAATTGTGGCAAGCATGGCATTGTCTGAGGAGCAACAGAGGGCAATTCAGGTGGCTACCGCTGGTCAGCGAACCAACCCAAACTGGCATTTGTTCAGGAAAGGAAGGTTGACTGCCAGCAACTTTGGAGCTGTCCTGAGGTCAAAGTGTGTGACTGCTTCCTTTATTGCCAGGGTGCTAGGGCAACAACAGGTCCTTGATGGTGTTTTGTCTGTACAGTGGGGGACTATGAATGAATGTGAGGGCGTCAGGGCATTCACCACTGCAACCCAGATGCAGGTCCATGAGTCAGATTTGTGGCTCTCCCTATCAGGATTGTTGGGGGCATCTCCAGATGGTCTGGTAGGGTCTTCTGCTGTGCTGGAGGTAAAGTGTCCCTACAGAGCCAGGGAAATGACAATTAGTGAAGCATTGCAAATCAAGGGCTTCTGTGTCAGTAAGGAAGGAGAAACATTCAGCCTGCGTGAGGAACATCCTTACTGGCACCAAGTGCAAGGTCAGCTTCACCTCACTGCAAGAAAGAAGAAGAAAAAAAAAAAGATTTTTTTTTAATTTACATTTACTCGCCTTTGCAATGTTGTGGTTGTTAGAGTGTTAGGTTTCCTGTCAGCTCGTCTGTTGGGAAGATATAAAATATTAGTTTCATGGAAGTCACACCGTCACATATAAGAGCATTAAGACATACTGTACTGTCTATCTCCCGACAGTATGGGTGGAATCAAGATGGACGGAAACAACTCCTAGGTTTGATAATTTAATCAAATCCAAATAGGTTGTTAACCTTAGAAGAAAAAAGGACAACAACAATACAACAATTAGGATCACACATATCCCATACAACTTAAATCAAATTCAATATAATAATCACACTTACTAGTGGCCTCTCCTGATTCCTCAATCTCAATGACGTTCATTTATGTATCCCCTCTACACATCAATAAACCCTGTGAAGCTCCACCCAGATTTACAGTATCACACACATAAACTGAACCCCATTAATTGAACCCTCATACACCCAGCACAAACATGAGTTTACAGCACACCTCCCGCTTGGCACCCTGGTCGGATGACCCAAGGAGGCCACCAACCTAAATAACCTTGCTCTGGTGGTGGTGTCTGAGGAGGTTCTTCTCCTTAGTTCTCTACTTCGGAATCTTCCACGACCCCGAAGCCAGGTCCCCCCGCAGAGGCACAGGTTTGCCTTTTCTTTTGTCCAGGACTCTTGCCTCCCACTTTGCTTGACCCGTCGCTCGGCCTCTTCTAGTCAGCCATTTCTCTGCAGCTCGCCGGACCCATGCGACCACTCCACATAGCCTAGCCAGACTGCTGAACCTCTCTGGTTTTACCAGGTTCACAACAGCAATGCTTCGAAACTTTCCTTCCGGTCTTCTCTCTGTCAAGACTGAAGCTTCTTCCCTTTCGGAGGTTTCTGGGGATCCACCAACCTTAACTAGGGACTCCTCAGCCTCTGCGTCCTTTCCACTGGTGTCGTCAGGGATAGGGGTTTTGGTTGACTGGGCTCTGGTGAGTATTGCCGAGAATGCTTTTCTTTGAAGCTTGCCCACACTCTCTCTGGCACCAGTTGCCACCTCAGCGGCCGACTTCATGGGCCATTCTTCTAGCGGCCTCACCAGGAACTCTGGTCCCCTCTGCCACTCTGAGCCCTCTCCCAGGTCTTCAGGAGTTGCTCCTTTTGTTACGATGTCGGCGATGTTAAGTGGCCCTGGGATCCACCACCAGTCTGCTACTGCTCCAGCTTGGACCTGCTCTGCAGTCCTCTGCCTCCCACTTTGGCCTGACCTGACCCATGGTTTGAGGGAGAAGCCTCCGGCGCTCAGGATCTCTTCTACCCCTTCTGTGATTTCCTCCAGTCTCTTTTGGTCATTGTGGGATGTTAAGATATTGTCCACATAACTGTCCTCCTCCAGGACCCTGCGTTCTTCCACCATATGCGCGAACCTGGGCAGCCGAGCAGTCTCCCTCATTGCCAACTGTGCGATGCACCCAGCGGGTCGGTCGCCAATATTTACCCTGGTGATGGCGTACTCACCGATGTCCTCTTCTGGGGTGTCTCTCCAGAGGAACCTGTGCAGGTGGACTTCGCGCTCTTTTAGCCAGACTGAGTTGTACATCTTTCGGATGTCTCCTAGGACTGCATGCTCTCCCGCCCTGAATCGGAGTAAGACCGATCTGATGGGGTTCAGCACATCCGGCCCCTTAAGCAGAAGGTCGTTCATGCTGACCCTCCTGAACTGTTGACTGCTGTTCCAGATCAGTCTCACTGGTGTCGTCACTGAGTGGGGGTTCGGCGCGACCATGTGGCTCACGTACCACACTGGTCCTCTCCAGCCGTCTATCATCTCCGTGGTGAGTTTTACTGCCGCGCCTCTCTCCACCATCTCGTGAATCTGACCTTTGTAGGCGGACTGCCACTCAGTTTCCTTCCTGAGCTGCTTCTCTGTTTTCAGGAAGGTGGCCTCCACTCCTCTTCTGTTGTTTGGAAGTGAGGCTGGGTCCTCGGTCCATGGGTAAGATGTGTCCCAGTGCGGAGTCAGGCAGTGTTCATCTTTGGCCATGTAGGACAGCCCCTCTTTAATCACTTCCAGCTCCCTTTCTTCTGCCAGGGTCATTTCCTTTCCTCCTGGCTGGCATGTCCCGCAGCGACACCCACCACACCTGGGTTCACAGGCCGCACCGATGCTGTCCCACTTCCACCGCTCGAGAACTTCTCTCCTTGTTGCAGTTGTATTCCTGGTCTCCGCCTTTACTTCCTGAGTCAGGCTCTTGGTCTCCTCTTCCCTCAGAATCTCAGGACTCTCAACTACTTCTCTGTACCCCACTGCAGCTGTCCTCATCGAGCGAGCGAAGTGCGTCTCAGACTGGTGCATTGCCACTTTTACATCCTCGAACAGACTGGGATGTGCTCCGCCCACGGTTTTACCCAGTGGGCCCTCCCATAAGACGAGGTCTCCAACTATCCTCAGTCTTTGTGGAGCGAGTCTCCCCTCTCTGTGACTGATGAGAAGCTCGACATGGTCTGGTCTCTTCAGTTCCTCCGTTGCAACCTCCGGAAAGAACCTCTTTAGCTGTTCAGGTCTGACGCTCCGATGCACTTTAGCGATCTCCTCCAGGCCATAACAAACCAGCTTGTGAGCCCTCACAGTACCTTTGGGGGTCTTGACTCTTACTCGCAGGAGGTACCTCTTCGTCTTGACTGTCACGGTCATTCCTCCAACTCCATGCACAATCAGAGTGACTTCTTCTCTGCTCAGACCGAGCCTGTCAGCCGCTGCATGAGTGATGTAGTTGGTGTCTGATGCGAGGTCAATCAGAGCTCTTTTGCCCCGCGTTGGCAGTGACTTCCAACAGCATCATGATGACAGGGTGCTCGGTCAGTCTATTTTCTTCCAGAAGTCCACCTTCATCCTTCCTAGCGCTCCTTGTCACTGAAGTCTTGTTGCTGTTACTGAAAGCTTTCATGATCTCCGCCGCCGCCTCTGGGGAACATTTGGACAAGGCTAGCTTTTGTTCTTCTGTTAGCTCCCTTACCCTCTCACTGCCTTTTCCAAGTTTCCCCTTTGGTAGCTGTTCCCATTTTGGACAGAGGAGGTAGTGGTGGTCCGAGGAGGTCCCCTCTTGGCAGTCTTCCCTGTTGCAGAGGAACCTGTCTGTGCACTCTTCTACCACGTCGTGACATCCAAGACAAACGCGGCATGCTCCTACCTTCTTCACAGCAGTCTTTCTCTCAGCCAAGCCAAACCCCTTGAACTTCTTGCAGAAGAATAATTTGTTATTGTGTTTCTTCTCTCCACACACGACGCACTCCCCTTCTGGAGTGTCCCTTCTGGTGGCTTTTGTGTAGGCATACTTCCTCTCGAACCTGTTTTGCGGCTTTTCCATTTTTTCAGATGTCTCTGTTATTTTCAGTTGTTCCAAGCTCTCTAGAATTTCTTCTTGCTCCTTCAGGAACTTCAGAAGCGCATTGAAATGGTTGACTGGGGTGAAACCGTTTTCGGGCTTAGCCTTGAAGATGACCCACTCTCGCTTCACCTGGTCGGGCAGCTTGCTTTCTATAGACCTAATCATCAGCGGGTGGTTGATGGCTCCAGGGTTCCCGAGGTCTGTGAGGTCTGCCAAAGCCTTTTCCACAGCTTGGATGAGGTCTATCACCTTCCTCGGCTGGTCTCCTTTCACAGCTGGTATCTTCTCCAGTTCTGCGACGATCTGCAGTGCAATCGTGGACCTGTTCCCGTAACGGTTCTCCAGAACCCTGAACATGTCTTCGACTGTACTGTAGCTGGCCAATGTGACATCCTTTTTTACCTTCTCTTCCATGCTGTCTAGAAGCTGGAACTTCTTGACTTCAGGCGACCCGGACGGTTCTCCCTGCTTCTGCAAAGATTCCCAGTCCTTTTGCCAGCGGTGAAACTCCCTCATACTGCCACTGAACTTGGGAAGGCTTACCGGCTTGAGTCGTATCTTTGATATCGCTCCCATCGGGTTGTCTCTGGGTTCCGTGCCTGCCACGCCAGTAGTGTGCGCCTCTTCCACTGCTTTGTGCTGCGCTTTCATGAGTTCAAACCGTGCTTCTTCTGCTGCAATCTGAGCCTCGGCCAATTTAGAGCGTTGGGCCTGGTCTTGTCTTAGCTGAACCAGGGCGAACTGGGCGCGCTCATCCTCTGCTGCGGTGCGTGCCAACTCTGCTGCACCGCGTGCTTTGTTAAACTCAGCTTCCTTTTGACGCTTGAGTGCATTTTTTCTTGTCTCCAGCTGCCGCACTATCTCTTCCACATCTGTTTTAGCAGTCTCAGGAGCCCATCCCCTCCAGGTGCTGTGCACTTCTTTTAATTCCTTAATGAGTATTTCTAAATTATTTAGCTGCTTTTCGTAACTCTCATAGCTTACTAGGTCAATTTGTGTCGCTTCTGCCTCCTCATAGACCTTTTCAGCTTCCCCGACAGCAAACATCACTTTCCTTTCTCCATGCCTAGACCAAAGGTTTGCTTTAATCACTTCACTGATCTCTTCAAGCCTTTGGCTGGTTTCTCCATCCGTCTTTTCCACGTCTGCCCTCAGCTCTTCTGATACTTGGTCCTCGTCGCTATCAGCGTTCAGAATTAATTTCATCAGGTATTCACTGTTGGCCTCTGTGACTTTGGTGGCGGCCTTGTGGACTTCACCATATTCTTTCATCAACTCCTCCTCTGACATAGTGTTCACCATCTTTGTTACTGAGTTCACCTTACGACCTAGAGCCACCTTCGCCCTCGTCCGCAGGTCTTTCAGATGCTTCACTGTTTCCTCCCACTTAATCATCTCTCTGAATTTAAGGCTGAGTTTAGCTCAATCTGTCTTATCCTGGCTAGCTAGCTGGATACCTAGCTGGTTGGCTTCGTTTTCTAGCCAATAGCTTGGTGTCTTTGACTTGGATAGCTAGCTTGGTTTCGTATGCTAGCACCCTTCAGTGTGCTAGCTAGCTAGTTATTGTCTTCTTGCTGGTTAGCTTTGTTTCCTGGCAACCTTCAGTCTGCTGTCTAGCTACTGCTTCGTCTTTGCTATGCTACCGCTAGCTTCTTTGGCTAGATAGCGCCGAAAATAGCCTTGTCACTCATGTGTTCCGACCACGTTAGCTCCGCTAGCTTTGCTAGCCTCGGGCCTTCACTTTCCGCCGACCGTTGCGACCACGGGGTTTCCTAGTCGTCCGATCGTCAGCTCTACTTGCGGACCGGCGTCCCTCGGTGCTTCGCGAGCTCCGCTAGCTTCGTTAGCTCCGCTAGCTTCGCTAGCTCCGTTAGCTTCGCTAGCTTCGTTAGCTCCGCTCCGCTAGCTTCGACGGTCCTTGATAGCTTTGCTAGCCTCGGGCATTCACTTCCCGCCGACCGTTGCTGTAGTCTATCTTCCTAGCTGTCTCTCGCCATCGGTTGAAACCTTTATTCCTCCCGATGCAGTTAGTTAACAACTGTACTGTCTATCTCCCGACAGTATGGGTGGAATCAAGATGGACGGAAACAACTCCTAGGTTTGATAATTTAATCAAATCCAAATAGGTTGTTAACCTTAGAAGAAAAAAGGACAACAACAATACAACAATTAGGATCACACATATCCCATACAACTTAAATCAAATTCAATATAATAATCACACTTACTAGTGGCCTCTCCTGATTCCTCAATCTCAATGACGTTCATTTATGTATCCCCTCTACACATCAATAAACCCTGTGAAGCTCCACCCAGATTTACAGTATCACACACATAAACTGAACCCCATTAATTGAACCCTCATACACCCAGCACAAACATGAGTTTACAGCACACATACAGTACATAGGCTAAAACAAAACATCTAAAGATATAACCTTGCACTTCGATAAGTCTCGGGAACATTTTCACTATTTTGACATTTTTATAGATGAAAATTGAACAAAAGAAATAAATGGTAGATTAATCCATTTTGAAAATAGGTGTCAGCTGCTACACTAATTATAATAGTTATATTTCTTAATTAATTAAGATAAGATATTACTGTATTGATCCCAATTTGGGAAATGTTTGTGTTGCAGCAGCATAACAAGAAAAACAAAATATAAGTTATTATATCTACAAAAGCATGTGAGGGATGGAATATTACATTTAATATAAATTAGGGCCGGGACTTTAACGCGTTAATTAAGATTAATTAATTACACAAAAATGAACGCGTTAAAAAAATTCACGCATTTTAATCACACTTATTTTTGTACCGCGGAACGTTTCTCACTGGATGAGTTTCAGGGGTACCGATTATACTGGAGCACCAACTAACGTTCATGACTTCAGACAGCAACAAACCACAGTGAACAATAGTCGAACGAAGAAGCTGATGAGACCGCTTTGGTTGGCCCCGTGGATGGGACATTTTGTTTTAAAAAACGGACGGATGTTGTTTGCAAATTATGCAAAAAGGAATTTGCATATCACCGCAGCACATCAAGCCTCAAGTATCACCTCAATGCAAAACCAATAGCAGCTAGCCTGGAAGCTAGCGTGGACGTTAGCCCGACTCGGAGTACAAGGACCCACACCCAATTCGCGTTGATCAAACAGTGGCCTATGCAACAGAGAGATTTTATTTTTCATCAGGATATTGGAAGAATAGGAGGGATTGAGGTCAATAACTGGCACTTTTTTATTTTATTTTAAATGGTACAGTACACTTTATGTTGAACTATTTATTATGTTGTTGGTGCAACTGGCACTTTATGTTGAACTGTTTATTGTTTTGGCCAAGGTTATTGAGAGAGTTGGACTGAAATTGATTAGATTTTAAATCAACTGTTGGTAAATCAACAAAGTCTGTTATGGCCTCTGAAGCAACAGAGAGATGTTTTCTAATAGTCAGGGTTTCCAATGTTCTGAATGTACTTGAAAGTATTGTGTTTTACTTAAAAAACAAAGTGTTATAGTTTACAGAAGGTCTACCTACCTATAGGCTACCTGAATCTCTGAAATGTACTATATTCCTAAATATGCTATTGCTACACTTTATGGCCAGTGTACCACCTTGAAAAAAATAAACAATGTTTTGTTGCTTAAGCTTATGTATTCAGTCATTATTCAATGGTATACTAAAATCCATGTGAAAATAATTGCTTCTCACTGTTCTCAGGTAAAATATTTCTATGTGTTTAAAAATGCGTTTAATTGCGATTTATTAATTACAAAGCCTGTAATTGATTAGATTAATTTTTTTTAATCGAGTCCCGGCCCTAATATAAATGTACATGTGATTTTACGTCCAAGAGAAGCTATGGAGCAGAGAGTTCTCTGCCAGCCAGAGGTGATTTGTTATTAGTTCAATATGTCAAACTGATTTCCCTGACTACAATCTTTAGTTACATGGTGAAACGTTATGCTGCTTGTACTAATTAGACTTATCATATAAGCCACGCAGGTTTTAATAGGATGTATTCCAGTGTTGAAAGTGTGCCGGTCCTACCCGGTCCTTAGTACCGGTAAGAGATTTCCAGGCGGTCCGGAGGACCAGGAAGAATTGACAGCTCCACCCGTGGAATTTATACTACGAAGGGAAGATATTTTGGTTTGGATTACTGGTCTGGGGGAAGCTCGCGAGTGTGTGTGTGTGTGTGTGTGTGTATACGTGTGTGTGTGTTTGTGTATTTTTGCGTATTGTGTTTGTTTCCCGGGGAAAACACTAACGAGAAACACCGGCTGTTGTTATGCCTGCTGTGACCTCAAGTTACTCCGTTCTCCACTTGTAATTATGCCGTCACAAGCTTCTAAGTTGTATTTATCATCTGAATTTGCCGAAACAAGTTTCATATTCTGAAAGCCAAGACTTTGTTTATTTAAAATCAAACAAAACACGCGAACCCCGAAAAACTATTTTTTTACGCTAATCCACGTTTATTTTGAAATGAGCCGTTGCGACTTCCGACTGATTTCGATAGAGCGGGTCACATATTTGCTTTTTCCCACTTTATCAGAACAGAGAAAAGAATGGAGTGACTGAATGACAGCTAGAAAATTAGGCTACGTGGTAATTAAAGCAAAGATGCAAACGACGATTCTTCAGATGTTTAAGAGAAAGGAGAGAGATGAAGAAACTCAGAATGTGATTAAAATTAGAAAAACAACGCCCACAGATGACACAGGTGATGATGCTTATTTAGCCAAGAGAATGGACATGAACCTGGCCATGATGAATATAATAAGTTAGCTAACTAGCAAACTGTATATCTCTATATGGGGTGCCCAACCAGTCGATCCCAAGTCGATCGCGAGATGTCTAAAAGTAGGATAACAATATTCTGTTTTATCGTTAATGTCCTACAACAGGGGTGGCCAAACTTTTTGGCTCAGGGGCCACAATGATGTATCAATGTGACAGCCGGGTCGGGGGGCATTGTTTGGTTCCGTCTTGATTCATGTCGGGCTGAGGGTTGTTTTAATCTCATTCTCCCGCGCGCGGCGCGACGTCCACGCGCAGCTGTGACAACCAGGGAGGAAGGGACTTTGCGCTGCGCGCGCGGCGTGTGGACAGTGGGGGATAACATAAATAAAAATTGGATCGTTGGATTTTAGACTTTAAGGCTTTTTAAGATCAGCGCGGGAACCCTGGCTCATTTATACCAATATTGGACGGGCCGCATTAAACAGATCAACGGGCCGCATGTGGCCCTTGGGCCGTAGTTTGGCCACCTGCGGGCCCGGGTCTACGGGGGTGCATAAGGGTCAATCAATCAATCAATCAATCAATCAATGTTTATTTATATAGCCCAATATCACAAATGTTACATTTGTCTCAGTGGACTTCACAGTTTGTACAGAATATCAGTATGACAATACGACACCCTCTGTCCTTAGACCCTCACATCGTACAAGGAAAAACTTCCAGAGAAAACCCCACAGTTTAAAGGGAAAAATGGGAGAAACCTCAGGGAGAGCAACAGAGGAGGGATCCCTCTCCCAGGACGGACAGACGTGCAATAGATGCCGTGTATACATTGAAAAGATAATACATTTGCAACATAGGTAGTCCAAATGTTTGGAAATGCATGTGTGTATAATAAGAAGATGAATCCACGAGGATATCCATCCAGGACTTATGATCCAGGACCACAGCCACGACTCAAGATCCAGGACTCGCAATCCATGACACAGGACCGCAGGATCATCCATGACTCCGGATCCCGGCGTATATAGACACCAAAAAGAAAGAAATTTGGGGAAGCTGGGTTAATCGGAACATGAGAGTACACAGGTATAGACAGAGAGAAGGAAGAAGTAAGATGTCCCCCGACAAACTAAGCCTATATCAGCAAAACTAGGGGCTGAATCTAATCAGCCCTAACTATAAGCTTTATCAAAAAGGAAGGTCTTAAGCGCACTCTTAAAAACGGATAGGGTGTCTGCCATCCGAACACAAACTGGAAGCTGATTCCACAAAAGTGGAGCTTGATAAGAAAAGGCTCTGGCTCCCATTGTACTTTTAGAGACTCTAGGAACAACCAACAACCCTGCATTCTTGGAACGCAATGCCCTAGTAGGACAATAGGGTATAATGAGTTCTTTAAGGTAAGATGGCGCCTGCCCATTAAGGGCTTTGTAGGCGAGAAGAAGAATTTTAAATTCTATCCTTTGTTCTATAGGGAGCCAGTGTAAGGCAGCCAGAACAGGAGTAATGTGGTCCCTTTTCCTAACTCTGGTTAGTACACGAGCTGTAGCATTTTGAATCAGCTGAAGCGACTTGACTGACTTCTTGGTACACCCTGATAATAAGGAGTTACAATAATCCAGCCTTGAAGTAACAAATGCATGGACTAGTTTCTCTGCATCGTTTTGAGGCAAGATATGCCTGATTTTTTCAATGTTACGTAGATGGAAGTAGACGGTCCTTGAAATTGATTTTATGTGGGTGTTAAAGGATAAATCCTGATCAAATATAACACCAAGATTCCTTCCAGTCTCACTGGAGGCCAAATTAATGCCATCCATAGTTAATATATCTTTAGATAATTTGTTTCGTAGATTCTTCGGGCCAAGTACAATAACTTCAGTTTTGGTCGTGTTTAACATCAAAATATTTAAGGTCATCCACGTTTTTAAGTCCTTGAGGCAGTCTTGAATTTTATTTAGATGATTAATTTCATCAGGCTTGATTGATAAATATAGTTGAGTATCATCCGCATAACAATGAAAGTTTACAGAATGATTCCTTATAATATTGCCTAACGGAAGCATATATAGGGTGAACAAAATAGGTCCAAGCACTGAGCCCTGTGGCACTCCATGGCTAACTTTGGTTTGCATGGAAGATTCATCGTTGACACGTACAAACTGAGAGCGTTCAGATAGATAGGACCTAAACCAGCCTAAAACAGTTCCCTGTATGCCAACTAAGTGCTCTAGTCTTTGCAATAGGATATAATGTTCGATAGTATCAAATGCAGCACTAAGATCGAGCAAGACAAGAATAGAGACAAGTCCCTTGTCAGAAGCTATTAGAATGTCATTTGTGACTTTAACCAGAGCTGTCTCTGTGCTATGTTGTGTTCTAAAGCCAGACTGAAAATCTACAAATAAATCATAGTTTTTTAAGTAATCACACAGCTGTTTTGCGACTGCTTTCTCAAGAATATTTGAGAGGAACGGAAGATTAGAAATAGGTCTATAGTTGGCTAAAACCTCTGGATCGAGGTTGTGCTTTTTAAGAAGCGGTTTTATCACTGCTACTTTGAATGATTGTGGAACATAGCCTGACAATAAAGACATATTCATAATATTTAATAAAGAGGTGCTAATTAATGGAAAAACTTATTTTAACAGCTTAGTTGGAATCGGGTCTAAGATACACGTTGATGGTTTAGAAGAGAGAATCATTGAATTTAATTGTTCAAGGTTTATGGCTGAAAAGCATTCTAGTTTACTATCTAGTGTAATATTAGAACTTACGTTTCCGGGAGCTGTTGATAACACTATACTGGTCAAAGGCAAGAGGTCATTGATTTTGTTTCTAAGAGTAACAATTTTATCGTTAAAAAAGCACATAAAATCATTACTACTGAGTGCTATGGGAATAGAAGGCTCAGTCGAGCTGTGGCTCTCTGTCAGCCTGGCTACAGTGCTGAAAAGAAATCTTGCATTATTCTTATTCTCATCTATTAATGAAGAGTAGTATGCTGCTCTCGCTTTACGCAGTGCTTTCTTATATTCATTGAGAGTAATATGCCAAATTAAACGAGATTCTTCAAGTTTAGTGGAACGCCATATCCTTTCAAGTTGTCTCGACTTTTGCTTTATTTTGCGGGTTTCGGCATTATGCCATGGAGCTAATCTATGTTGTTTTATTTTCTTCTTTTTCAAAGGAGCAACAGAGTCTAATTTTATTCGCAGCCCATCTGTAGCACTATCAACAACATTATCAATTTGGGGTGGTGTACATTTTGTATAAGTTTCCTCCCCTACATGCAGACATGCTATCGAGTTAAGTATTGGTGGAATCTCTTCCTTAAATTTGGCTATTGCACTAACAGATAGGTTTCTGCTGCAGGAGCTTTTGGCTAATGCTTTGTAGTCTAGTAACAGTACTTCAAAAGTTACTAAGAAATGGTCGGATAAAGCAGGATTATGCGGTTCGACTAATAGTTGCTCAATTTCAATACCATAAGTCAGAACAAGGTCAAGAGTGTGATTATAGCAGTGGGTTGGTTTATTTACACTCTGACAGAAACCAACAGAATATAATATAGAGTTAAATGCAACAGTAAGGCTATTTTTATCATCGTCAACATGAATATTAAAGTCACCTACGATAATTACTTTATCTGTTTTAAGTACCAAAGCTGATAAAAACTCAGAGAATTCTGATAAGAATTCTGAATAAGGACCTGGTGCACGGTACACTGTAACAAATAAGATTGGCTGCAAAGTTTTCCAGGTCGGATGCGTAAGACTGAAAATGAGGCTTTCAAAGGAGGTATAATTTAATTTTTGTTTAGTATTGATAAGTAAACTTGAGTCAAAGATTGCTGCAACTCCACCTCCTCGGCTTGTGCCTCGGGCAATATGAGTATTGATATGGCTGGGTGGAGTGGCCTCATTTATGCTGACATATTCTTCATGTCTCAACCAAGTTTCAGTGAGACAGCATATATCAATATTATAATCTGATATTAAATCATTTACCAGTATTGCTTTAGATGCTAGAGATCTTATGTTTAAGAGACCACATTTAATCTTCCTGTTTTGTTGCACTGTAGTAGTTGTTACATTTACTTTTATTAGGTTATTATGTATGACACCTCTATTAGGTTTTACCTTAAATTGTCCTTGGGCAGACACACACACCGTTAATATTGGGTATTTTATTGGGGTCGGGATTCCTATGGATGACTGCCTAGGAGAGAGCGCAGAGAAGCGTGTAAGACTGCGACTCTGCCTCCTGGTCTCAACTCCAGTTTGTCATGGATTAAGTCCACAGAGCCCTGAAATGTTTGCCGAAATGAGATTTGCACCTTCCAAAGTAGGATGAATGCCGTCTCTCTTAAGTTGAATGTTATGCACCCTCACTTGAAAAAGAGAAGGGAGTGAAAAATATTACATATACAATAACAATAATAATAATAGTAGTAGTAATATGAAGAAGAAGAAGAAGAATATAGTTGAAAATAAAATAAACTGTAATTGTGGTCAAATATTGTGGTCAAATAACTATAGTTAATAACTCCCCCCCGTCAACGATCGCTGCCGTCTTTGTTCAAAAAAGGTTGGGCACCCCTGCTCTATATAGTCAATGGCTATCTTACTCAGAACACAACATGTACACAGCATACTATTTTAACATTAAATATTTTTGCTTTGATATCTTCTATTTTAATCTGCACATTGTGGCATACATTTTGAGATATTTTATTTTATTAGTATTTTAATTTATGTAACCAATATTCTGAAAATTCAAAGAAAGACAGAGACTTGTACACTTTTGACTGTCTGCTGAATTTAGTTATACATTTTTATTCTAATTTATAACAGTTGAGGCCCAGAGGGAGAAAGAGGTGACTCAGCCAGAAGAAGTGGCAGCAGGTCCCTCAGAAGCCACCACAGGTGATGCTAGCCCTACTGCATACCCTTCTATATGGAAAGAAGAACAATATGAACAGTTCAAACAGAAAAATGAATGGATGTATGCTCACAATGGAAGGCTAGGCTGTACCCCATGCCATGATGTGAAGGATCTGGGTGTCATGACATCCCGTGGTGTTAATATTGCTATTCAGTGGGCTGATGGAAAGATAATCCCAGCTGGTCAATCAAGGGATGTCCAGCTTTCATCTCTGCGCAAAAAAATCTGTGAGCACAAGAACTCTGCAGCACATAATGAAGCAGTCAAGATTCTTCAGACAGCAAATAAAGATATTCTTCTGAGAATGAACACGAGTAGTCAGGAGTCTGTGTTTGAGTCTACTGCCAAGGTATTCATGACAGCCTATTATGTGGCCAAGAACAACAAGCCTTTCACAGACTTTGAGAGTCTGATTGACCTGCAGCATGCAAATTCTGCTGATTTAGGGCTTGATTTGCATAGCAAAACTGTCTGTGTTGACATAATTGAGCATGTGTCATCACAGATGAAAAAGGAACTTCTAAAAAAGATAATAGAGACCAAGAGCAAAATCACAGTATTGGCTGATGAGTCAACCAGTGTTGGGCACAAATCAACACTAATTGTGTTCCTGAAGACTAGTGTTGATGGAGACATGGAGCCCATTGCCTTTCCATTGGACCTGGTTGAGCTGGATAGTATGTCTGCTGCTCATATCAAGGAACAGATTATGGGTTGCTTGCTTAAAAATGGCTTCACTGTTGAGTTGCTGAGAGAAATCCTCATTGGATTTTGCAGTGATGGGGCCAGTGTCATGCTGGGAGTGAAGTCAGGTGTTGGGAAGTTGCTCCAGGATGACTTCCCAGGGATCATACTATGGCACTGCCTTAATCACAGACTGGAGCTTGCTGTTGACCAGGCACTGGATGTGACAGGGGGAACAAAGGACTTCCAGGCATTCATGGACAGCCTATATTCATTATATAGCCAGTCACCAAAAAACATGCGGCAGCTGAGTGAATGTGCTCACAACCTGGCCATCGCCCTCAGGAGGATTGGAAAAGTGTTCAGTGTTCGCTGGGTAGCTTCTTCATGGAGGGCAGTCTCTGCAGTTTGGCAGTCTTATCCAGTCTTGTCACAACATTTCCGTGAGGCATCAGAGGATGATACAAGGGACAGCATAGAGAGGGCCAAATTCAAAGATCTGCTTTCTAAGTTGTGCTCCATCAACTTCTTGAAAAGTGTTGCACTGATGGCAGATGTTCCGACTGAACTTAAGAACTTGTCAGAAATTCTTCAGAACAGGAAGACCACACTCCCAAAGGCCCATGACATCATGACGACGTATGTCAAATGCATAGAAAGTTTCAATCGCTACCCAGGACAACATGCAGTTGATGCCAGTCAGGCAGAGGAAGTGATGGAATTCAAGGGAGAGGATTTAAGAGTTGGCAGGTCTCCCATCATTGACTCTGCTCAGTTCATCCGAGCAGTGGCAGA
The DNA here is from genome assembly GCF_949606895.1 of Notothenia rossii. Taxonomy (NCBI): domain Eukaryota; kingdom Metazoa; phylum Chordata; class Actinopteri; order Perciformes; family Nototheniidae; genus Notothenia; species Notothenia rossii. Next base: position 43,445,563 of record NC_136905.1, on the reverse strand, counting down.
CAATATGAAAGAAAGACTCTTCACAACCACAGCAAACAGAGAACAGGCCAGTGTTGCAGCCAACCGAAAAGAGGCTTATAACAGCCTTATCATTCAAATGGCAGTCCTCAACCCTGACAACTGGGACCATGACAATCCTCGATTTGGAGATAATGAGGTGAGGGCTTTGTGTGAACTACATGTGAACCAACAAGAGGCCCATCTTGGATTCACAGAATACAAGGCCAGTGGAGGAAGAAACATTCCCAACAAAATGAAGAAGTTGCTCATGGCAGTGGACACACTGTCTCCAAGCAATGCTGACTGTGAACGGGGGTTCAGCACAATGAACAATATCATAACTGAGTATAGGAGCAAACTTACAGCAAAAAATGCATCAAATCTCCTCTTCATCAGCTCTGTGGGACCACCATGCAGACAGTGGGATCCACTGCCTTATGTGAAGCCTGGCTGGGCAAAGGAAGAAGAGCAGCCCACTCAACAAGCTGCATGGCTCGCCGGTACACAGAAGAGGAGAGCTACTTCAGCCCTCTGTGGAAAATGTGGAAAAGTGTGTAGTTTACCTCCCTCAACATGCCTTGCTAATGGTCTGTTAAGTTTTGACACAAGTTGTATGCACAATTGAAAATAAATAATTGACTATACATATTGTCAAGTGTTTCTAATTTCTACCCCATAAAGGCATTACAAATTTGAAGTTTGTGTTCAGGGATGCATGAAGCTGGGGGCGGGAGGAGAACAATATGAACCAATGAAGGTCGGGGTAGCATTATAGTACCTGCAAGAAATTCAAACCACTTTCACCCCTGATGTATTCATTATCTTTACTTATGTTGCGGTCTTTTCAGCAGCGCCATCTCTAAAACGGCGATACAGTCACGTCCCATCATTTACATTTCACCGTGACATGGACAAAAATGTAACGTCAGCTTACCTCATGACTCGAATCCAGACTCTCCTGTGGAAAACATCGGCCGGGAAACGATAGAACAAGCACGTATCATGCGAAGACCTGTGGCTGCAACCCGGAGCAAAGCAACAAACCATTGCATAGCTAACTAGTAGCGCTAGCTTTAGCTAACGTTAGCTAATGAAACGAACTGCCGAGTAAAATTGGAAAACACTGGTAATTAATTATTTTATAATTTGTAAAACTACGGTGTTAAAAACGAAAATTTCAAAAATGCAGATTCTAATGGTCAGATATAGATATACAGACACTAAATATAGGCAGGTACTTGCTTTCAAGAAGAACACTGTCACGATTCTCATGTTATGTCACATTTATAGTTTTGTAGGTTTGGGTGTTTTTGCTGTTTTCCATGTCATGTTTTCCTTTGGGTTATTGTCTGGTCCTTTTCCCTGTATTTTCCTCTTGTCATTAGTTTCCCTGGTGTGTCTAATGGTCTGATTATGTTCACCTGGGCCCCTGTGTTTTCTCCTCCCTCCTCACCTGTGTCTTGTTGTGTGATTGAGTCTTGTGTGTATTTAAGTTCTGGGTTGTCTGTCTGTCTTGGTCGGTTCGTCTTGTTCCCTGACTAGTTCTGCGGTGAGTGTTCTGTTTTGTCATTGTATATATATACCATAGCCTTGAAATAAAGGAAGTTTCAGTTTATATCTGCATTTGGGTCCTGCTTGTTTCTCAAACCGTGACAAACACAGAGGAAAACAAACTTAGCGGGAGTGTTTACGTGTTCGGCGTAATGACGTAAAATGGCCTCGACAATTTCTGTAGTCCTATTCAGCCACTCGGTAACAACCATCGTTTTTCAGACACGTAAATTCTTCAAAAATCCCCAGTGGGGTCACTGCTGATGTATTTAATGTCGTAGAACAAAACGTGATTTATCTCTTAAATTTGTGTCAACCACAGACCTTATTTCGAGCTATTTTCCAAAACCCTATGGAAAAAATGCATTTCTTTTTGAGGAAGGAACCGGAAGTGCTAAAAATGCAAACTTACTTCCGGGTTTTACGACGCGTCACTGCGGTTCTCTATTCCTTAGACGATTGAAGTGTTTTTATATTACTCATTGTCTTTTTGTTCACAACTTCTCCACATTTCGAAGTGTTTCACGAGCCAGAACGACCTATTTTTCTTCCTGGCTTGAACTATAATGATCCAAATCAAATGCAATGCCAACAACAACTCAAAAGCAACAATGCAAACTACGACAACAACCCACACATTGCGCATTGTTTAGAGCGGTTATAAAGTGTTGAAGCGCTCAAACTTGAAACTGTTTCAACCTATCACCTGTCAGAATCAAGAAGAGGCAGTGCATTGAATCGCGTGATTGGACCGCGAACCAGTCAAGTGATTAATTCAGGAAATGAAGCAGTTGCTGGTTCGGACGTCATATGTCACATGATTTGAAGCAGTTGCTGCTTCGGACGTCACATGTCATGTGATTTGAAGCAAGCTTCGAAGCACTGCTTCTATGGAATAGGAAGTCCATGGTTGAAGCTCAGTTCGAAGCTTCAGAGTCAAACTGCCATCACTAACTCATACTACCTAGTTGTTTCTAACCTTTGATAAATGTGTGTGTGTTGAGAGGTGGGGGAGTTAGGTAAGTCTGGGGTACCCTGTACATTTCTCATCACGTAGGTAACTAATGTTTAGACACACTAGGTTAGCGAATTGTTGCCACCCCTGTATTCCGTTTGGTCCAGTTCTGAGTAGTTTAGTTAGTGAGGGTTTTTGTTTGAGTTTTGGTTTCAAAGGATAGATGTAGAGATAGGCCTTGTTTTGTTATGCTTGTTTCTTTTGTTTGGCACAATCTCCTTTGACTCCTCCTCCTCCTCCTCCTCCTCCTCCTCCTCACACAAAGAGTATTTCTGTTTAATTTCTGTTCAGTTAGGTATACAAGGAATACAACTTTTGTTAACCTTGACCCCTAGACCAGTGGTCGCAACCAGTCGATCGCGAGTGTGGTGCGGGTAGATCGCGGACCGTTAAAAAAAAAAATAACAAAAGAAAGAAAAATTAAAATAATAATGTTTGAAAAATACGTTTTTAGATGTAAACCTATCATCCACCTCCCCGTTAGCAGGTGCCACTTGATTGACGTATATTTGAGACACCCCAATAATATAATACATTAACCGTGCTTTACATGAACCTCATCATGACACAAGAGACAACGGCAGGACTGTAATTTCCCGTGTTCAGTGAACGCAACAGAGGCAAGACACCAGACCAATCAGAGAGTTGCATGGAAATACACGTGTGCTTGTGTCATTCAAGCTCGGCTCTGTGTGTGTGTGGCAATAGCGCATTTAGTGTGATAGAGGGAGAGAGAGAGGGAGAGAGGGAGAGAAAGAGGGAGAGGGGGAGAGAGGGAGAGAGGGAGAGAGAGAGAGGGAGAGGGAGAGAGAGGGAGCGGTGCTAGCGGGACCGGTGCTAGCGGGGACCGTGATGTTATCATCTGGTTAGCTAGCTGCACTAACGGACATAAGGAGCTGTTTCCACAACAAGCTGGAGGAGAGTCCTCTCCTGTCAGACTGAGGGGCTCAGGTGAGCTAAAGGACTCTCTGAGTGTTTAGAACGGTTTTGTCACAAATTATTCAAAAGATTATTTCCGCGGCACACCTTCATATGATCATTATAGTTATACAAACAATAAGAGAATAAATGAAAAACAGGTATGAAATAGCCTACTATATGGCAGTAAAACAAAAATACAGTTTAAAAGGGGAGTGATTTGTAAAATATCCATAAAGGAAAAGAAAATCTGTTTACAGTTCTGTTTCATATGGGTGCTGAGAGAGGTATCCATATCTTCATGTTGCTCAAAGTGCACCAGATTGATGCTTTCAACTTCAATATTTAAAAAAAAAAATCTTCCCGGGCGAGCATCCCCCCGGAACCCCCCTAGAGGAGGTGAGGTCCGCCCCCCAATAGCACTTTACCCCTGCCTATATGCCGTGAGCTGATTATGGAGCCTTCATTGTAACAGTAATTGAGATGCAATTAGCCTATATAAAAGGCCTCAAATTGGAAGCATTGTCTGGGCCGTCTTTTTCACTCAATTCTGCAATAGGTAGATCTCGCCTTTCACCTAGGCCGAGGTCGGTGATCTTGGGCTTAAAAAGGTTGGTGACCACTGCCCTAGACCTTAGTGGGGACGTAACAATCACACACATTTAAATAAAGTTAACCATATAAGTCTCTTCAATTCAGTTTTTTTAAGCATTACTATAATAATTGTTGTGTTGTTTCCAAAGAAGAGGTAGTCACCCTAGAATCTACACAGTATCCTAGGCATTTTCTTCCCTTCCTCACTTTGTTTTCTTTGCTTGTATTCTAAATGGTGGTTGTTCAGTGTTGAAACATTCAAATGACATTATTACCATTTGAAATAGAAGATATTTATTGTTCTATTAATATAAAGTGAGGTCAGGTACTCTTTAAAACAGCTGGTAGTTATGGTACTTTTTACTTAAGTACATTTCGAAGCCCATACTTCTTTACTTTTACTTGAGTAAAGAAGTTTAGCCAGTACTTCTACTTTTACCAGAGTATTTTTAAACACACGAGTATCTGTACTTCTACTTGAGTAAAGGATGTGTGTACTTTTGCCATCTCTGCCTTCAGCTAAGCTGGGGGGCGGTGGTGGCGAAGTCGATAGGGACTTGGCTTAGCAACTGGAAGGTCACCAGTTCAAGTCACGGCAAGACCAAGTGCTACCGAGGTGTCCCTGAGCAAGGCACCGTTCCCTACACTGCTCCCCGGGCGCTCTTCAAAATGGCAGCCGACTGCTCCTAACACTAGGATGGGTCAAATGCAGAGAAACAATTTCCCCACGAGGGATTAATAAAAGTCCATTTTATGTTAAGCGCTGGTGACTTGATGTCACAGTGATGTAGTTTGTTTATAGTCATATGTGAGCTTTTTTCTTCTGGTTTGCATTTGCGCTACACAAATCATCAAGTGGTGGTGTTGGTGGTGATTTCTCTGATGAATATCATGTGGTTCATTCTAGGCAGGTACCGTTGTCTTTGGCTCATTACTTTGATTTAATGTATCAATATGTTGGTAGATAAATACAATGATTACAAAAACAAACCTGAGGCCCTTCAGTCAACATAGATTGCTAGCATAATGTTCCGTCCTTGAACAGCAATACATTATGGAATGTCACATAGATGTGTCACACAACGCGACAAAAGATCTATTGTTTTATATCTAAATGTATTAGATATAAGAGTATTGCAACAGAATTTATATTTGCACGATGATTTCGCAATTTTTCTATTTTTGGTGTAGTTAACTTATAAACTATTTTGGAGCATAACACATTGTAATTATCTTTTTACCATTCCTTCCATATGTCAATTGTGTTTTGTTTTTAAAATAATAATAATGAATGACCTGTGAACAAGGCACTTTTGTTATAAACTCAATTATGTAATTTTATTTAACCCTTAGATGCATAAGTGGGTCTTTTTTGACCCGGTGAGGTGGTTTTCTTAGAGTATCTTTGTAATTACATTTTTTTTATCATTTCATATTCCAGCTATTCCTCAAAAAACATGTTTTGGATATCATGCCTTTTTAAATTTACGTTTTAAAAAATTATATTTTCAAGCTTCCATAATGGCATAAAAACACATATTATTCTAATACGGGTCCTTTTTGACCCACTTATGGAAGAGTGTAGGATCCAGTCACTCGTGCATCTAAGGCAGGGGTGGGGAGTCTCCAGCCCGCGAGACCATTTGGTACGGCCCTCGTAATTTATAAACACACGCAAAAAAGAAAAACATTTAAGAAATCTAGACCGCAAAAGAAATTAAACAAGCGAGTGCCTGTTTTTTCTGGCCAAGGTCAGGGTCCCTGAACACAACACGAGCCTAACGTGTCATCACGTGGTATATGTCTCGTCTGACAGGGTTGTAGTTCTGCCGGGGAGCACCGGAACGTCGCTCCGGCACTGCAACTTCCAAAATGGCAGTACCCATAAGGAGCCGTACACATTGTTGGAGATTTGGAGGATGTTTAAAACCAACCTCGTCTCCGCGTGTCGTTTGATAAGCTGGGTAAATTCGTAAAAAGGAAGGGATTAAGAAACACCAGAATGCAAGTGAAACAATAATCTTGTTTTAATGATACAAGGTAACAATACAAATACAAAGGAATCACGAAGCACTCTGCTGAGTACTCCGGGCTCAGGTTCTACCACGTGTGAGACAGGTCTCAGGAACGGCCAGTCAAAAACAAGAGCGCGAACCAAAGGAAAACACAGTGTTTCATACTAAAAACACAGGAGGAGGTGTGTGCGTGCTTTCCCCCAGAGGTCATCTTATTGGGAGAGACCAACACATGGCCTGTCGCACCCAATCAGTGCGACACAGCAGAAGAAACCCGGAAACAAAAAGCCTCTTTCAGTTTGACGAAGACCAGACACCTTTTGGTGTCTGGTACGAACCTGCTCTAAACAACACGTTTCCTTATCTTATTTCACATCTTGTAGCCAGCACACACACATCCCCTTTATGGCCCTTTGTCCCTGTGTCCATCTCCCCCCCTCAGGTTACCACACACAAGTTAAAAGTATGTTTTAAGATATAGTTGTTATAGTTGGCTAAATATACGTAATACATGTAAATCACTTTCATATCAATAATCACGAGGAACACATTACCTATGCTCTTAAACAGTATTAGAGATGCTTTTCAAATAGTCAAACTTCACACAGGCCTAATATAGAGAACACACTCATTTGTCCTGCAGCCCTTCCATTTGCTTGAGCTATTGTTCACATCTTTACTTCAAATAAAAGGTTTCACATTGCATATTTCCAGCTTCCTTTACACATACTGTTATTATTAATACAAAGTAATTAACCACACACATCTATTTAAAACAAGTAGATTTCCCTGATAATTGACATGCTGAAAATCTCAAGAAGAATGTTCCCTCCCCCAGCTCTCTCGTCCCTGTCATAAAAGCTGCTTCCATTTCCTATAGAGTAATAAAACATGTTTAAGCTAATTTCTCCACAATGTTTGTAGCCATTTAGTACCCGCACATGAAAGAATAAAAACAGAGGTATAGTTGAACAGTAATCATGCAGCACATATATTTACTGCAATGAAAACACATACATTTGCCCTAAGCATGTGTAACGCACCCTCTTCTTTTATGAGGGAAACATTCCAGAGTTTTGGAGCTATCCCCAAATTAGGATGTCCCCTGCTTGCATCCCTCTCTAAACACAAAGACTTCACCTCAATATATTGGGGAGGGAAAATATACTTTGTCCCTTCAAATTTAACACACATGAATATATATAAGGTGACATTAAAATGAATATACCAGATTTAACTTTCCTGCCATAACAAGTTACTTTAATACTTCAAATAATTCAACTTAATCCTTAATTTCCCCCTTTTGGTCTCACCTCACGAGACCAACACACATAAGACATTTGAAACAAAACTACTGTCATTCTTTGATACTGTGTCTGTCCCCCTTCATTAAACCTTTGGGAACAGAAAACAACCTCCAATGACAGTGAAGAAACTATCAGAGTGAGAGCCTGAGTGCCAGAAAGCAGCAACCTTGCGTGTTGTTGAATCATCAGGGCCCCCCCCCCCCCCCCCCCCCCCCTTCAGTGGAATACGCCAACAAGGGCAGCTGATAGGGAGGGGGAGATGCGGCCTTTCCTTCAAAGGTGGAACTGATGAATCTGATCAGAGAGAAGTAGACTCCTCTGCTGCCTCGAGAAGTCCCCCAGCCCGCTGACGCCTCCTTCCAAGTCGTCTGCTGTAGGGATGTCCGCGTTGACGATAGCCAGGTCCATCCTGATGTCCTCCAAGGTCCTAGCCGGAGTGTTCCTCGCCGCACACTGGCTCCAGTAGTACCAGATGTCCCCCTTTGCTCCTCGGCGGACGGCATGAGATGTCCTCTGGGTCACTCTGTAGAGGCCGGTGAACCTGGGGTTGAGTCACGTAGGCCTGACGAACTCCGCTGTGTCGGCCTCCTGCTCCTCGGGTCCCCCTTTTGGCGTCAGCAACCTGTGTGGAGAAATCTGATACCCACCCCTCAAGTCTACGCTCAGGGCTTCTGGGCCCTCAGGTGTTTGACCCACCACTGGTAGGCCGCTTCAGAATTATAATACTTGGCCTGTGTCAACAAAATAAACCCCAACATCTTCAGGTGAACTAAATAACATATCTCAACAGCTCTGAATTTCTGACAAGCATCTGTGTTATTATAAATGAAATCCTTGAGATCCTATTTAAAATCTAAATATAATATGAACTGCTAATGTTTCTGGTAATGGAACACACTAATGTTATGGATTAAAAACAACTAAAATCATGATACTGACAAAGTGAATAATTTCCAGGCGAGACTGCTTCTACCTGTCACTGCTTGGATATTATCAAGCTGAAAAATGAATACAGAAATCCAACATACTGTCATCAAATGTCTTTCTATTATGAATTTAATTTAAATGTACATCCCCATAATGATCTAAACAGTCTATGGCTTTTACTTCTTTACCAGGCTAGTTACAAGATGTTGTCTAAATTCAATTCTATCTCATTACATTACTATGTTTTAACTTAGCCGTAATATGTTCTTTCTACATTTCAAACCTCAGTTACTTTAATACCTGTTGAAATATTACAAAATTGTTTTCATTATCACAGTTCACCTTCTCATTCTCATTCTGGAATTACCTCTCTCAGTAGCCCCTTGGCCACTGATTCTGCATCTGTGTTACCTGTTATAACTCAATCAATATTAGAAACATTTAAACATTAATCAAACAGTATCTTATCCCCAGATATGGAGCAGGTTAAATCTAAAACTGTCAATCAATGGTCAGATTGAACATCTGAGTTGGGGCGGCAGGTTTCTTCCAGTCCCTAAATGAAAAAATCCCACACTCCCCCTTTTTACACATGTACACATGTGTAACAAAATCCTGTATGGGAAGAAAACCTTCAGGTAACCAGTGGGTACAAAAAAATACCAAACATTATTCACAAAAGTACATCCATCATCTTTCACAGTAAACACTCCAGGGAAAATAAGTGTTCATTTCCAGCTGGCAGTCCTAAAAGAAACAGAATCTTTAGATTTTAGTTTGAGTTTTACATTTGCAAACCGCCAACTCCTGTGGGAATTAGAAACGGGTCACATGTGCGTTTTTCCAAATGTGTGGAATTGTAGGAAACCTGTGTTTCCCATGGAGCTCCAAAATAATGTATTAGTCCAAAGACATGCTCGGTTAGTTATTGTTTTAGAATCATGCAGTTACACTGATCACATGCAGAAATTCATTCACACCCACACTGTCAGGTTGTAAAGTCAAGTTCGGTCAGCCCCAGAGTCATTGATAGTGCTGTTCTCAAGTCACACTGTCAGTCAGGGTCAAAGGTCATTTGGTCTCAGTTTCATTGGCCATGTGTCGTGCTCTGCAGAGACTTTGATATTTCAGCAAAGGCCAGTATCCTCTGTCTACAAAAATCAGTCATATATGGAGCGCCATCATTTATCAATTCACGATTACCACTTTAAGTCAGATATCTCTAACTTGTCATCGGGACGGCTGCTTCCCACATTTCCTGCAACTTGGTACAAAACTCACTTCATAATAGTACTACTACTACTGCAATTTATTTACACCTAAGTAGTACTAAAATGTCTAATCAATCTAATTCAGAAACTTGTGTACATAACTATTATCTTAAGTCAAAACATTACTAGGATCTGTGTAGCTCTGCATTTCATAGCTCATTATACTCATTTATCTTCAATTCTGGTCTACTTAAAAACAATGTTAAACTCTTTAGCAGTGTGTGGAACCTTGGGTGTCCGAACATGCAACCATCACCCTTTACTTTACCAAGGATTAAAAACAGTTTCCATCCTAAAGCCCTCCTATGGTAATAACTATGCCACAATGGTGAAATCAATATTGTAACAAATGAAATCACTGCTTTATTCACACATGAATAAAAATGTCTTGAAGAATAATTTATTAATATGATGGAAAGATTGAAGAATATGGTTCTACACTGTGCTACTCCAAAACACCCTCTGCTTAAAGTGTAGTGCATATTTCCCTCATGTCTCCCCCTTTAACCCTCAGTGTGTTTTTAGGATGATTTTCTCATTTTACTTTAATAGTTTCCTCTTTACTGCTATTTTGAATTTACCAATCGATTAATTCATGGTTAATACCTCGTTTTATCTTTACTTATTTATCAAGTCAATTCAAGTTCTTTAAATGTGGTGTCTTCTATGTGCGTTTTGTGAATAAGTGTGTTTATGTGTAAACTCACTCATTCCCGTTCTCCTTTTCTCCTCCCCTGGTTGTCTCAAGCCGTGACCCCGACCTCCTCACTTCAAATCGACTATGCCAACTCCTCTGATTCTGTCTTCTCTTCAGTCCATCAGCTCTTGAATCCATCTGCTGTAACTGTTTTAGGCAGCCTTTGGCCCAGTCACATCGGGAGCCCACATCATGCCACTGTTCTTTGCACTGCTTTGCATTTCATCTCCTCCTTTACAGTCTCTCTGCTGCTTCATGGAGGGCGGATTCTGCTCTCATGTCCCCCACTCTGCTCCTGTGCCAAATCTCGTGGCTCAGCTTCATGCCCTGTCTGAGGGACTGATGAGAGTATTTCTGTATGTCAGCAAGCGGTTTGGTTCTGGATGCCTCAGGTAGAGACGGTTCAGCTCTGGTTCTCTGTCTGTTTGATGGAGAAGGAGGAGTCTCCTGTTGGGTTAGGTCTTTTGTCTGCTTGGAGGGACGGGGTCGTAGCCTTTCTAACTCAGAGGGGGAGTCCAGGTCCCGGGACGCATTATCCATAAGAAGTCTAGCACACTGAGATTAAATCAATCCAACCCTTTCCACTCTGTCTCTTTCTAATCATACTATCTGTCTTAGTTGCTAAATGCCATCTAAACAACACCATTAATGTCTACTAATGATATTACAAAAACTCCCTCTATAAATTGTTTCGTCCATTGTTACATATCTACCGAACCTGACTCTTTCAGGAAACCATTTTCTTCCATAAATTGAAATATGTTTCAAGCTTCACATATTTCACACACTACGAAAGAACATCTCCATACTTTCTCCAATATTTTAAATCCCACTGTTACTTAGAACAATAGTAAACCTGCAGAGCACACTGATCAGATCACAGTAATATAATTTGACTCAAGTGTAGGCCTATGTCTACTTTCCATTTTACTTATTACTTTTGGTGAATATTTATTTATATTGTCTATATTCCTTGTCTATGATGTGCAAACAGTTAGAGTATAAAAATGTGTTTTTCTCAATGTATTTACACTCCACGGATTCTTGAGTTTACTCATCTCCTAGTGTTGTCGTTCCTAAAAATGTTAGCAAACACAAAACTCCCACTACAACATTTATAGATAAATTGATCTTGCAAAATGAACTCTTTTCTAAATCAAAATGTGACAAAAGAACAATGATTTGTCTTTCACAAGATGGTGGTCTAACAGAATGACTCTTGACCTCATGGGGTCAAATAAATGTAGCCATGAGGCGGCTGACTTTAAAATGAACTGGGACAAAGAAACCACATGCATGTGGGTACATTATAGTTAAGACAAATACCATGAAATTCACAACGCAATGCAACGGTATCAATCAGTTCTCAAAGACTATAATTAAATAACAGCAAATCATTGTTTATTTATTTCAATATATCTACCACTTCAAATCACACCTTGATCTGTTAATTTTCAATGTATTTCAGTCCAACTTCAGATCACTAGAGACAAAAGCAAGCAGACACCCTCCGGGCCGCTGCTGCTCTTGAGAGGAAAAAGGGTGGGGGGAACTCTCACAGACAAATACTGACACCCCCTTCTCTCTCCCCTGCTGTAGCTCTCAGCCTCTCCTTTGGAAAAGGGGGGCTTCTTTCAACAATTAACACTTCTGCTATCCTTTTATTCAATTTTTCTGCATGAACCCACTGTCCTCGTAAGCTCTTAACTCACGCTCCTCTCGTTGAAATTCTCCTTTCATTATGACTTCGTATCTATTCATCTGACTTAGGCTGTTTCATGTTCAATAATATATTCTATTTATTTACAAGAAATATATCCTCCTTACTGTCTGTCCAGCTTTTAAGATGCGATATTTCTTCCAACAGAATGGGAGTTTAAACCCAACAGACTTATAACGCGCCTTTTGGTTCCTATGAACCTCAGATTTGTTATTCACTTTAGCCATGGATAGAGACTAGATACCCTACTTGGCTTCCCAAGCAAGTATAGCCTGTGAGGACTCCCATACCTCCACTAGGCCAGGGACTCTATACCCTTCCAGCCATTAGAGATTCAATACCCTTCGCTGAAATACTTGCTGATTCACTTTTATATGTATAAAATATTCCCCGTACAGTCTATTCAGCTTTTATTGTCCGATGTTTATTCCAACAAGTTTAGCAAGCCTCTCAGCGCGCTTCAACACCGTCTTTCAACGATGTGACGCTGACATGGAGTCGTAACCCAGGCTTACAGAACTCTTTATCGTGACGTTTGGCTTTATAGATTCAACCCCCACAGAACAAAGGATTAATGAGATCCGGTCACTTCAAAATGTCTTTTTGAAGGTTGCGTTACTCTCCTTTGGATTTCACTTATAACTCAACTTCGATTCCTATGAACCTAAGAATTGTTATTCAGATTCGTCACCTGGATGCCGTCTGAAAACGGTCACTGGACGTCCCCCAACGAGTCTTCAGCCGTCTCCTTTCTGAAAAAAGTACGGGGCCTTTCACCTTTGTCTTACATACCTCGTTGATTCACTTTTATGTTATATAACTTTCCTAACTATCTAAAATATGTATTTGTATATTCCACCGCAACAACTATGACACCGGAATATGTCTCTGACAACTCTAAAATTTAGTTTAGCCAATTACAGACCTTCAATAGAAACAGGCTTGTCTGCTCACCTTTCAATTGTAGGATCCTCGTTTTAGTTGTCAGAGATTATTCTAGGCCTCTTCTCCGGACCATTCGTCCGCTTGCTGCTGGTGGTCTCTTCCCCGAAAACACCCCACTCAGACACGTTGGGTCACCATTTGTTGGAGATTTGGAGGATGTTTAAAACCAACCTCGTCTCCGCGTGCCGTTTGATAAGCTGGGTAAATTCGTAAAAAGGAAGGGATTAAGAAACACCAGAATGCAAGTGAAACAATAATCTTGTTTTAATGATACAAGGTAACAATACAAATACAAAGGAATCACGAAGCACTCTGCAGAGTACTCCGGGCTCAGGTTCTACCACGTGTGAGACAGGTCTCAGGAACGGCCAGTCAAAAACAAGAGCGCGAACCAAAGGAAAACACAGTGTTTCATACTAAAAACACAGGAGGAGGTGTGTGCGTGCTTTCCCCCAGAGGTCATCTTATTGGGAGAGACCAACACATGGCCTGTCGCACCCAATCAGTGCGACACAGCAGAAGAAACCCGGAAACAAAAAGTCTCTTTCAGTTTGACGAAGACCAGACACATTTTGGTGTCTGGTACGAACCTGCTCTAAACAACAAGTTTCCTTATCTTATTTCACATCTTGTAGCCAGCACACACACATCCCCTTTATGGCCCTTTGTCCCTGTGTCCATCTCCCCCCCTCAGGTTACCACACACAAGTTAAAAGTATGTTTTAAGATATAGTTGTTATAGTTGGCTAAATATACGTAATACATGTAAATCACTTTCATATCAATAATAACGAGGAACACATTACCTATGCTCTTAAACAGTATTAGAGATGCTTTTCAAATAGTCAAACTTCACACAGGCCTCATATAGAGAACACACTCATTTGTCCAACAGCCCTTCCATTTGTTTGAGCTATTGTTCACATCTTTACTTCAAATAAAAGGTTTCACATTGTATATTTCCAGCTTCCTTTACACATACTGTTATTATTAATACAAAGTAATTAACCACACACATCTATTTAAAACAAGTAGATTTCCCTGATAATTGACATGCTGAAAATCTCAAGAAGAATGTTCCCTCCCCCAGCTCTCTCGTCCCTGTCATAAAAGCTGCTTCCATTTCCTATAGAGTAATAAAACATGTTTAAGCTAATTTCTCCACAATGTTTGTAGCCATTTAGTACCCGCACATGAAAGAATAAAAACAGAGGTATAGTTGAACAGTAATCATGCAGCACATATATTTACTGCAATGAAAACACATACATTTGCCCTAAGCATGTGTAACGCACCCTCTTCTTTTATGAGGGAAACATTCCAGAGTTTTGGAGCTATCCCCAAATTAGGATGTCCCCTGCTTGCATCCCTCTCTAAACACAAAGACTTCACCTCAATATATTGGGGAGGGAAAATATACTTTGTCCCTTCAAATTTAACACACATGAATATATATAAGGTGACATTAAAATGAATATACCAGATTTAACTTTCCTGCCATAACACGTTACTTTAATACTTCAAATAATTCAACTTAATCCTTCAACATGCCGCAGTTTTTGCGTGGCTGTGTCTTTAGTTGAAAGCCCAGTAGCATCTGTTCATCTGTCATACTGATCACACAGTCAATAACTTTGTTGTTATTAGCATCTGGTTAGCTAGCTATGCTAACGAATATAAGAAGTTTTTTTTTATACAACCAGTGAGTAAAGGCAAATCTTTATATGATCATTATAGATATAAAATACTATGACGGTAAAAAAAAAGTTGTGATTAATAAACACGAATATAGTTTGAAAGGGGAGTGAGTGATTTGTAAAATATCCAGTTGCTAGTTGATCGCCGGAGCTGTTAGATTAACATTAGCATGCTTATATTGTAGTTCTAAGTGCAATGCCTTGCGGCCTTTAGCACCACCCTTGATGGAGCATATGTGTGGGCAGGCAAGGAGTGAGCAGAGAGTAGAGTAGTTGTCGATTTTTGTTCTGTTTTCTGTGACTATCTGCCTCACCCTCTCAGACTTTCAGTTGCGCGCGCTACTAAAGAGACGTGTTACCATGGAAACCAAACAATGGTGTAGCTGTATTAAAGTCAGAGTGGAAACAGTCCTGAGTAAATCTGATTTTGTCAGAAATCGGGAGAAATGCGGGAGAAATATGACCCCGGGAGGAAACCGGGCAATGAAATCGGGAGTCTCCCGCGAAAATCGGGAGGGTTGACAAGTATGGTGAATACATGTTGGTGGCTTGCAAAGCTATGCCCTCAAATAGCTTTCGCAACACTGAATATATGCAACAAATGAATTTAGAGCAGTGTGCACGTAAAGAGCAACTGCGCTTTTTTTGGATAAACAAAAGGTGCCAATAGATGTTCTCTATAGGGTTGCAATATTCCGGGAATTTTCAAAGATGGAAACTTTCCACGGGAATAAACGGGAATGGCCATAAAAATAGAATTATGGATTATAAATATTTTTTTCAAAGCGACAGACACATTATTAACCTATGGATCAACCGATTCAGCCGCGTTCTTTCTCGTTTTAATGCCATTGAACACGTATTTTGATCGGATTGACAGCTACGGTGAGACGATCTCCCGTAAAAGCTCTGTGATGCTACGTGTTGTGATGTCTCTTTTTGCTTCCCCTGTCGCGAGTTCGGATTGCTCAGTGATGATACTATACCTATATAATCTCTGGAGTCTCAGCTTTAATCGGATATATTGTATGTGCAGTTACGATAAGTAATAAGGGTATCTTTATCTTGAGTGCTGTGCCAAAGTCAGTTTGCATTTTTTCGCTCAGGGGTCATTTAGACGCTTCTTATGAGACTTGTGTTTTGTTTTGGTAAAAATGGTAAATATCTTCAGTTAGCTGAGATTCTTCCCGTTAATCTGGTGCTACACATTAATAGTTTCATAAATGTTAAGAAGCCCTGAGACACAGTCTCGAAAAAAAACCTTGGGGCTTAACAGGTTGAAATGAGTGGGGTTGGGGGGGATGAGTAACATTTAACTCAACATTCCTGTTTTCGTTCTTCAATAAAATAATAAAAAATTGTTCTGTTCTACTTAAAAAATATATATATTATACAAGAAAAATCTGTTGAAATGTCATGTTTTTTTATGTTTAATATTGCATCGAATATTTCCAAAATTCACCAGCTTAACTTCCCATGGATACTTTCCAGAAATGTACCAGAAACGTTCCGCCCCTTTGCAACACTAGTTCTCTATGATCGCTGCTTCCAGTCTGAACAGAGCAGTATCTTCCTGAAGGTGTGTCTGAGCTCGGCGCTGCGGAAGGCGTAGATGGCCGGGTCGATGGCGGCGTGGCTCACCATCAGAACCACGTGCAGCTGGAACAGGGAGCGGTAACACTCACAGTATGGGTTCATGGGGCACACCATGAGGAGAATGAGGTGGAGGAAAAACGGCGTCCAACACACAACGAACGCCCCAAAAAGGATGGTCAGAGTCAGGGCCCCTCTCATGCTGCTGCCCCTCCACCGCTGGCGGCCAAACTTCCCCCCACTGCTGCTGGGCAGGGCAGCAATCTTTCTGGCATGGATGCGTGCCAACATGAACATGTAGAAGTAGAGGAAGCAGATCATTGCCAAGGAGACGACAAAGAAGGCAACAAAGCAGATCATGATGAACTTGGATTGGAAGAACCTCACCATGAGCACGGCTGACACCCCGCATGTTATCCAGATTACCCCCAAGATAGTCTTTGTGCGCCGCATAGTCATGATGTTGTGGTATCGCAGAGCATGGAAAATCGTGATGTAGCTGGAAAGAAAAACAATTGATTCTATTATATGCTCAGTCAATATGTTGGCGTTGTGTTACACTTGTGCTGTACACTGCATAAATAATGTGCATAAGGTCCAACTGAAAGCTCACTAAGCTTGTTGTCAAAATCTATGCCTCACCCAGCCTTTCCTCAAACTGGAGAGACACATTTAGCAACTATAGATAATTTGATGAATGAATTTCATGCATGTTTAGAGTCACTTCATATTTGTATACCATACTTGCATGATCTGAAATGAGTGGCTGTGTGGAAGGTGTAACATATTGTAAACAAGGTACTACTAGAAAGTGACACTTACAGTCCTTGTGGTAAAGCGTGCATGCAATATTGCAGTGGGCTTTAAATGAGCTCTGGATCTATGAGGCAGAGCCCTGAGGAAAGTTCAGACTTTCACCAAATTCTCCCCAGAGTCCTAGTTAGTGAGGCCTGATGAATTTAAATATGAGCAGAGGATAATTGGTTGTAGGGTCCACAGTCCACAGAGAAACTAAAGAGCACAGCAGTAAAATGGAACTAAACTGCTTTGCTACGGGGATTCTGGTGTATTAGTGGGGTGGAATAAATGTATACCATCACAGATGCAAGTCCACCCCTCACTCTTTGAAGCATATGATTTAAAAAACGGCTGGAAACGTGCAAATCAAAGCCATTCATACATACCGGTCCACAGCAATAGCCAGGAAACTGCTAATGGAGCCAACGAAGGACATACACAGCAAGGAGTCCATCACATCATCCAGGTTCATCTCAGAGGAACCTTTCTTCTCCAGCTGGCCCACGTTGGCAAACACAATCATCAGGGTCTCCAAGGTTTTAGTGAGGCTGGCCATGGTGTTGAAGGCTGCCAGGCTGCAGATGAAGCAGAACATGGGGGAGTGGAGGTTCCTGTTGAGTAGGACGGACACCACAACCAGCAGATTCTCAGCCAGGCTCACCACACCAATGGTGAAGAAGAGAGTCAGAGGAACCTTCACCTCGGGGCAGTCCGTCTGATTCACTGTGGTGGTGCTCATAGTTAGCCAAGATAGCTATCTGTCCATATTAGAAAGAGAACCATTCCAAGAAAAATGTTAACATGTCATCATTCTTATCTAAGTGTTGGACTAGATTACACTGCAGCTAATTATAGATTGTCAGTTACAGCCTTGGCTTTTACAGTATCTTATTTTTTAAGTCCTGCCGTTCTCTTCTACTCTATGCTTAGTGTATGTTATGTGAGAAGCAATGACTAGAGATTCAATCTGAACCAAAGTGGTTGTTTTTTCTAGGCTGATACAACGTGCTTCTTACTCCGCTGGGTTATCACACACATGGTAATGGTTGCAGCGAGCTTCGAACTGCAGCTGGTTTATCCATTTTGACAATTTTCACATAGGCCTCCTGAATGTGCTATTTTTAGTTGGTGGTTTTGGCACAGCTCAGTCATCATGTAAAGCCATGTGGTCACAATTGCCTTTCTTTGGCTTTTTACATAGGGGACGTGTAATCAATGTTCTTCTCTGTGTTTTTGTTTAGATGGTGAATGTTTGATCTGGATTTGTTTTTTGTTTCTTTGTAAGCTCAAAGAAACAAAAAACTAATTGTCATGAAGTTAGTGTTTGCATTACATTTTTTCCTTTGAAATTCTTAATTCACATAACTAATGGTCTTATTTTAAAGAGCCTGTGACACGAGTTTCCCCCATCATCCAAACCCATACATTTGAGTAAATATTGTCCCCTTGAAAACCGTTACTGAACTGATTTTGGATATTTGTACTTTGATAACCATTAATCTGCCCTTCAATGTTGACCATATTTTGGATCTTCTCAGGGATTCTTCAAATCCCGCCAAATGATGTGTGACGTCATTGCGGGCACAGCGCTCCAGCTGCACCGTTCAGGATCCCAGCATGCGCATGTAAACGCACGATGGCGCACACAGCAGCAAGCTCAGACAGCGATGACAGTTTAATTTTGAACGTGTCTGAGAGCTCATATGAAGCTGAAGGATCGGTTTATGTTGTATCTGTTAGAAGTTTAGGAATTAGGTGCGTCAATATGGGCGATCATACGGTCATGTAGCCAGTGGTGGACTGGGACTAAAAATCATCCCGGGACTCTCGACCGGCCCTCTTCGGTACCGCTAGTAAATTGTCAACGGGGGGATTGGGGGATGTGCTTGTGACTTATCCGGCCTTCGGTACCGGCCCATCGGGATTCGTCCCGATGGCCAGTCCGCCACTGCACCCAGCCCAGCCCACGTAAACTGTCAACGGGGGGAGCCTCGCTGCGGGGAAACGGTGGACCTAGTGTCCCGATCAGAGTCGGAATAATAATAATAATCATAATCCGTGCATTTTATCCATTAATTTCCACAACATTGTGGAAAAAAAACACACACGTTTAATCCAGGTTGGTGTACTACTACTACAAAAAGCATCGGTTTGTTTTTTCATCAGGAAATGCAGACCGGCTCAAACAAACGATTTAAATCATCCTCCTCACGATCATTTAATGTATCATATGTTCGCCGAATTGACATGAAAGCACTGATAAATGTAGTTTCATCCATTTGAGTTTACAATTACAAAAATAATCGATTTATTTTTATATCACATCCGACGGGAGGAAATTCAGCAGCTCTCACTACCGATTTTTTATCCTAATTTAATCATCATCTTCACCACGATCATTAATGTTTATGTTCGCCGAATTGACATGAAAGCACTGACAAATATGAATATACTGTAGTCAACTTCATTAAAATGTAATTAACGTGCCTAAACTCAGTAATTCACCATTTCTACGCATGACAACACACTTTGTCCGTGTTTGGCTCTCTCGCCGCACAGTGAAGCATTCCCGCATTGAAGTCACTTCCTTCTTCCCCCAAAACTTCAAAATGAGTCGAAGGAATTTCCCCGCGATGTTCGAAATTATTGATATTTATCGGAACGGTATTGCACCTTCTTTTTTAAACTGACGATTCGAGATTACTAGTAGCCCAATATTTCATTGCACAACAGTTGTTGGGAGGCTGTCACAGGCTCTTTAAGACATAAAACCTTAGCGTGTATTTCAATTATGTAGCGTATCAGCCCGGGATCAATCGATCTCATTTTCAGCAGCCTAGCTAGTTGTTGTTTGTTGCATTTAATTCATCAGCACCTGCTAAGCTAACTGTCCCAGCCTGAAGCGCATTATGCTGTGCGTTATTTGTTTGGGGTCAGGCAATGACAACATGACTCATAATAATTGTATCCTTCCTGAGCATTAAAACAAAAATAGTAGTTGGTCAAATATAACCTATCCTATCTTTGGCCTAGGCTCTCCCTAGGCACACAGCACATGACAGCCTTCAGTAGCATATTTTCAGCTCGATGCGCTAAATAAAAATGTCAATGCAGTTGTTCAGAGAGTGACACGTTGTCGTTTCTGAACTGCAACCTTTATCAATTAGGGCAGTGGTTCTCAAACTTTTTCTGTCGGGCCCCCCCAACACAAATAGTCAGGCTCAGTGGTGGCTTCAGATATTTATTTTGGGGTGCTGTCGGGTATCTTGACATTTCATAGAGGGTGCTCAAACATTTAGGGTTTCCCATTAATGTACCGGTCACTGCAGTGGAATTTTCTACTGCAACAATCCCCACGCAAATACACAGTGTGACAGTTACAATGAACGCTCGAGGCATATAGGTGTAAGCAGGGGTAAAGTTCTATTTTATAGGTGGTGTGTGGACCTCACATAAGGGGGTCCGGGGGCAAGCTCCTCCGGGAAGATTTATTTTTAAATATTGAAGTTAAAAGCATCAATCTGGTGCACTTTGAGAGCAAAATGAAGAGATCTTCATTTCTTTTAAACTTTATTCTTTTTTTACTGTCATGTCATACCTGTTTTTCATTTATTGTCTTATTTTTTTATAATTATAAGGATCATGTAAACGTGTGCCTCGGAAATAATTGTTTACATTAATGGTGACCAAAACATTTGAGACCCACTGAGATCACTTAGACTAAAGTTAACTATCTAAACACTTAGAGAGTCCTTAGTTAACTGAGCCTCTCAGTCTGACAGGAGAGGACACTCCTCCACTTTGTTGTTGAAAAAACTCTTTATATCCGTTAGCGTAGCTCGCTAGCACCAGAAGCTAACAACTACGATCTCCGGTACCGGTGCGCTCTCTCTCTCTCTCTCTCGCTCGTGCACGCACACAAAACGGCTCGTTCCACACACACACAGAGCCGAGCTTCAATGAAACACAGAGACCCAGACGTATACTGTGTATCATATTATTTTCAAATCAATAATTTTTCAAATTATGATTTTTTTTTTTTTAATCTATTTTTTCTTTCTTTTAATAACCATTTTTCCTCCTGGTCTCTCGCGCCGCCCCTGTCATGCCTTAACCAATGAATTAGGGAATAGCATTCAAAATGGCTAAGGAAGGTGGTCAAACTGAACGTCTTCTGCAGGTCCTTCTGGAGTGTTTTTTGCTAGGGGCTTTTGATTTTCTAGGACTGAGTTCACAATCAAAAAAAGACTGAAGGGTGGAGAGTATTTTCTCATTGAACCAGCATCAGTGAGGGGAGGAAGTTGTATCTCACACAGGCTCCGCCTTCTACTGGACTCTATTGGTACTACTCTCAACCATGCTATGCGAGCATTCACCTACTGAGTTGCATAAACGCAGCTGGTCAATCGGGGAGAGCCTTCCTGAATGCGCGTGCAGCTCACAGTATATAAGGCGGCCACGCCTCCTGACTCATATTTTTCTCTCCGCAGCATCGGCCAAATTAATATCCTGGTCCACGGTGTCCACGCTGCTTGCCTTGTGATGTCCCTGGCCACAGTGGGATCACGCCACATGGCACTTTAAAAAAAAAAAAAAAAAGACTGTGATGATCTCCTGGGAGCCCCCGTGTCTACGGAAGGGCTCTTTGGATCGATTGACTCGGTGACGTGGATGAGGAAAAGTCGCAGCTTGGCCTATGCTGCTTCTTGCTGTGACGACCCCTCCACACCACGTGGGGTGCCGTCTGGTTGTGTGTGTGTTTCTGTTTGCAGGTTCCATTGCCTGACGAGCTGCACTTGTGTGACGAGTTGCATAAGCCTTGATGAGCTACACCTGGCCGAAAGCCTCTGGGCACTTTCCCTGTGCCAGCGTCAGGGACCTGTTGCTGGTTCCTTTTGTTTGTTTGTTTGTTTGTTTGTTTGTTTGTTATGAATAAACGAACATTATATCATACCCCTCGTCTCGCCTCCCCGCTTTATGTTGCAGCCCAGGAGCCGGGTTGTAACATATGGGGGCTTGGGGTTGAACCTGGTCAGTCGAGTTAGTTTTCGCAAATGGAGTATGTTGTTGTGAACGGAGCGCACTGTTTGTTGGGAGTAGCTTTGACGAGGGTAAGTGAATGTAGTAAGGTAGCTGGTTGTTTGGAATGCGAGTTAGGTGTGGTGCACTAACTATTTGTTCGCAGCAGTCGCGTACCGTTGGTATTGTCCCTGTTAGGTTTCAGTACGGTCTTCCTTGGAGGTCGTAGGGGGGGCTGTTAGTGCGGTGTGAAAGTGGTTAGAGCTATTAGCTCGGGAGCACGCCGAGGCTGCAGGTGGAGTTGCCGGTTTGCTGGTCGCTTTGCCGAGCTTACAGTATTAAGTGCGTAAGTACCCACCATAACTAGCACCTGAAGACTAGCGGGGAGTTTAGCCAGTTACTGTGAGGCAGTTGGAGGGACAGGCCGCGGTAGCGTGTAGGCTGTGTAGTAGCGTGAGCGTGCCACACAGTGTTGTCATGATGGAAAGTGTGGAGGAGTTTGTGAGAGCGCCTACAGAGGAGCTACTGGAGAGCTTCTCACGTGAGCAGCTGATCTGTGTTGCTGAACATTTCCGCTTGGATGTTGGGGATTGCATCCTGAATCAGCACATTGTCTGCAAAAAGTTCCATATGTAAAACAATTACTGGAACTAGTGCAGCCGGGCGATTGGCTCACAACCATTGACCTGAAGGACTCTTACTTTCATGTCGAAATTGCTCCAAAGCATAGAAAGTATTTGCGTTTTGCCTTCCAGGGGATAGCCTACGAGTACAACAGACCGTTAGGCTACTCCCTATACCCACGCACGTTCAGCAAATGTGTGGCCACAGGTCTTCAGCCGCTTCACGACCATATCATGAGGGTTTTCTTTTACGACCTCATAGTCATGGCATGGTCCAGGGAAGGGGCAAACACAGCCCAATTGATACAAGTGGGGATTGCGGTCAATTGGAAGAAGAGCAGTCCCATACCTCACCAGCAGGTGGAGTATCTGGGGATTCTGCTCGATGCAGGCAGACTACAGGCCACCCTGTCAGTGAGCAGACAGGCCTCCCTGCTTCAGGCAGTTTGCAGACTGTGACAGGGGGCAACGGTGACAGCTTTGACCATCATGCAGACTCTGGGTCTCATGGTGGCTGCTCACCTCGTGGTACCGCTGGGGTTACTGCATATGCGTTGCCTGCAGAGGTGGTTTGCCGTATTGTAACCCTAGTTATACAAGCACAGGCGGAGCCCTATACCTAGGGGCCCTGTCTTTCCTATGCCGCTCGCTGAAGAGGGTGTAGGATGACAGTAAGGAGGCGTAGCCGCCTTATATACTGTGGGCCTGCGCGCGCATTCAGGTAGGCTCGCCCCGATTGGCCGGCTACATTTATGCAACTGAGTAGGTGAATGCTCGCATAGCATGGTTGAGAGGAGTACCCATAGAGTCCAGTAGAGGGCTCCGCCTGTGCTTATATAACTAGGGTTACAATACGCAACCCCCCGTTTCAGGGTCATGGTGCTGTGCGTTCTCTCACTGTTCACTTCACTGGCTCTGATAAAAGATGATATTATATTCCTCAGCTTCTACTGCACTTTCACTAAAGAAAGATCCACCACATGTTCCATTCACTGCTTAGACTTTGTTTAGAAGAAAAACGACCACTCATACACATGTTGTTCACAGTCTTTCTGGGTTTTATTAATACATTTATTTCTATAGCGCTTTTCTTGAACCCAAAGACGGTTTATTGACAACATAATGACAGCCAAATTATCTCCTCTGGTAGCTGAAACTCCAGTGTGTGTGTGTGTGTTTGTGACCTACTTCTGTAAAAATGCTTACCTGCAGCCCTTGCAGGTTTAATTAATCTGTTTATGCACTGTTGAATTTTTGAGTTTAGAATGTATGTCAATCTCAAAAATGTAGCAATACAAACGTGTGAGTGTGTGTGGGGGGGGGGGGGGGGTGTGGGTGGGTGGGTCTGTGGGATCGATTCACACAGGTCAATACTCTGATGTCATCAAACATAAGGTAAACTCTTGGGGTAAAATTGGGAGGAAGCTGGCAGGTTATTGATTAATAATAAAATGATATTGATTCCCTGCAGCAGGACATAAATCATTCCCATGATGATC
Source organism: Notothenia rossii (assembly GCF_949606895.1). Classification (NCBI taxonomy): domain Eukaryota; kingdom Metazoa; phylum Chordata; class Actinopteri; order Perciformes; family Nototheniidae; genus Notothenia; species Notothenia rossii. Next base: position 43,421,374 of record NC_136905.1, on the reverse strand, counting down.
ATCATCCTCTGTTTACTGATTGCTGGCAGTTAACAAGGGAAGAAATCTGGAAACATTTAAAATATATATATATTTATTCACATGCAAGTATATACTCCATCCATGAACTGAACTTATTTGCATCACCTCACTTGAAACATATCTTCTATCACCGTCTGTGTGTTTTATACACTCACTGTGTGAGTGGGCCTCCAACGCCAATGCCCAGCTCTTGTTCGACCCTAAAGAGCCACCAAGTTTCCACTCTTCAAGATGGAACACCTTCACCAACCCAGACCTCGCATTTGCTGTATGCCACAACAGTGACCCAATTCCAGAGAGACAGGTTATCGATAGGTTCCCCCGGTCACACCACCGACCGTCTGTCATCAAAGCCCCCTCACTGGTGCAGCCGGTAGAAGGTAAACCTGCCCGTAGGTGGAACTTCCGGAAGGCCAACTGGCAGGCATTCACCGCGGAGACAGAGAGAACATCAGCCAGCCTCCCGGACCCAGACATCACTGATGTGGACTCAGCATATGCAGCATTCTGCGAAGTGCTTCTAAGTGCAGCAAAGAAAACAATCCCTCGCGGCTACAATGCGAGCTACATCCCGGGCTGGGACGAAGAGTGCAACCACCTCCTGCGCGAACATCAGCAGGCTGGCTCAAGGGAGGATGTGGACACGACTGCAATGGCACTACTCCACAAGCTGGACGCCACCCGAAGGGCCAGATGGACTGAAATTGTTGAGTCAATCGATTTCACCCATTCCAGCCGTAAGGCGTGGCAGATTATTAACCAGCTCACTGGCAGGAAAACAACACCCCCCAAGTGCCCTGTGACAGCAGATGCCATTGCAGCCCAGCTCCTGAAGAACAGCCAAGTCCAAGGTGCAGACAAGAACTTCGCCCGCTTTACGCTGCGCGAGGTATCTTCCATCTCTAGGGCACCCAGTGTCGATGCTGACATCTCCGGGGAATTTACAACAGTTGAACTTAGGGCGGCCATTAGCATCCTTAGGCAAGGCAAGTCCCCGGGGCATGATAATATCCATCCGGAGTTCATGACCCACCAGAGTGAGACAACATCTGCCTGGCTCTGCTCCTTTTTTACATCCTGCTTCCAGAGGTCCAAACTGCCGAAGACCTGGCGCCGTGCTGCTGTTATCGCTCTGCTGAAACCAGGCAAAACTGCGGAAGACCCCAAGGCTTACAGACCCATCTCGCTGCTCTGCGTCCCATTAAAGATTCTGGAGAGGATGATCCTCAGCCGCATAGAGCCAGTAGTAGACCCACAGCTTCCAAGGGAACAGGCTGGTTTCCGGCGGGGCAGATCAACAGTAGATCAAGTAACCCTGCTCACCCAGGACATCGAGGACAGCTTTCAGGCCAAAGACAAAGCTGGGGTAGTGTTGCTCGACCTAACGGCCGCATATGACACCGTCTGGCACCGTGGACTTCACCTGAAGCTGCTGAGGACAATCCCAGACCGGCATATGGTGAAGTTCCTAATGGAGATGCTGTCCAACCGCAGCTTCATCCTTCGGACCAGCGATGGCCAGCGAAGCAGACTGAGAAGATTGAGGAACGGGGTGCCACAGGGGTCTGTCCTCTCACCACTGCTGTTTAACATCTATATCCACGACCTCCCGGAGATAACATCCAGTAAATATGGTTACGCGGATGATCTGGCCATCATGCTGCGTCAACCAACATGGTCAGCGGTGGAACAGGGTCTCAACCAGGACATGGGCATCTTGGCTGCCTACATGCGCATGTGGCGTCTGCAGCTCAGTACTGGGAAGACTGTGTCGGCCGCATACCACCTGTGCAACAGAGAGGCAAAAAGGGAACTATCGGTGTCCATTGACAACAAACGTTTGGAGCACCAACTAGCCCCCAAGTACCTCGGTGTTCGGCTGGACAGGACATTGTCCTATAAACAACACCTGGAAGAAGTGAGAGCCAAAGTGACAGCAAGGGTCTCGCTTATCCGCCGCCTCGCTGGTACAACCTGGGGTGCCTCCGCCAGGACGCTACGAATATCCACACAAGCCCTGGTGTTCTCTGCTGCCGAATATTGTGCCCCAGTCTGGTGTAGAAGCCCACATGTGAAGAAGATTGATCCTGTCATTAACAACGCCCTTCGGATCATAACTGGTTGCCTGAAGCCCACCCCCGTGTCCTACCTGCCAGTCCTAGCGGGAATTGCCCCGGCCGGCCTCCGACGAGAGGCCGCTACCCTTGCACTTGCAAGGAAAGCCCAAGAACATGACTGGCATATCCTGCATGAAACCACAACTAAGGCAGCGACCCCAAGCAGACTCAAGTCCCGTCACCCCTACAACAGGAGAGCACAAGAGATGCTTGGTTCCATCCCTGAGGACCTGTCTACAAGGGCATGGTTAGCAACTTCATGGAAGCAGGAATGGGAGTCGGCTGAGCTCACACGTCTGCACCATCACATCCAAGACCCGGGAGATGGAGTCGAAGGAGAACATCTACCACGCCGGCACTGGACCCTACTGAACCGCCTCCGTACTAGGGTTGGTCGTTTCAAATCATCAATGAAGGAGTGGGGCCTGGCAGACAGCGCAGTATGCGAGTGTGGCGAGCCTGAGCAGACTGCCGACCACATAATCACCACCTGTCCTCTGTACAGACCTCCTTCAGAGGCTGGCCTCTTCCAAGTGGGACCAGAGACGAGAGCGTGGCTTTGTGACACTGAGCTGGACATATGACGACGATACACGAAAGAAGAGAAGAAGAAGAAGATACACACACTTTTTCTCAGATAAAAAAAACAACTAATGCATTAAACGCCCCACAGTATATACAGTACATACAGACATATGCATACAATACTTTTTTGACAACTAACGTAAACTTCACAATGCTGTGCAGAACTGAGAGCATTTGGGTCTATGGAATCAGGTTTGTGCCATTAAGATAAAGCAACACTTTCTCAGAATAAAGCAAAACTAAGAGTTTAAGAGAACAAAAAACCGAGTCAAGCAAAATAGATTTAATTTCAAAAATAAAAATATAAGTTGAAAACAAATCATTTGTGTAATCATGTAAACTATAAGTCTTTTTTCTTTGTTTTAACATAGGTTTTCGTTTGCAGTTCTCTTTGCTTCTTTCTCAATGATAAGACTTTTGCTCTCGCTGCAGCTCTCTCGTTTGCGCTCCTTCATTTTTTGTTTGCGATTCTGGCACAAACATCCCAGGTGGGCGGGACTTTCAGGGGTGCATCCCCATTGGCTACTCAGTTGTTTGAGTGACAGCCCACTACATCACAGATCGTACAGTGCAACTCATGCAACAAACTCCAGAGTCCACTCGGCCACGTTAGTGTTGGTGCACTGTACAATCGCCGGAGCTCTAGGCTGTCGCTCAAAAACTGAGAACGCACCCCTGATCATTGAAAAAGAAGCAAAGAGATCTGCAAACAAAAATATATGTTAAAACAAAGAAAAAATACTTATAGTTTACATGATTACACAAATGATTTGTTTGCAACTTATAGTTTTATTTTTTAAATCAAATGTATTTAGCTTGACTCAGTATTTTTTTCTCTTAAAATTTTAGTTTTGCTTGATTCTGAGAAAGCGTTGCTTTATCTTAATGGCACAAACCTAATTCCATAGCCTTAGATGTGCAGCCCTGCAAGAAGCTTGGTACTTTATAATTCAGCCCACTGTGAACCCTGCAAACTCGCTTTACATGTTGGAACTCAGAACTTAACATCAAATGAATCAGTACGTAGTAAAAACTCACTGGTTGCTATTAGTAGTTAAAAGTTATCAGTAGTAAAAATAAGGTACAGTGAACAAGTATTATTATTTTTTACTAGTATTTTGTATAGCCTCATGGTTAAGGAGTAAAGTCTAAATAATTTGTACAGTAATTATTTTGTAACTATTGGGTGTTTTAGAGGAAAGGATAATGACGTACACTTGAAGATTTATGTTATTTTTCGTTTTCCCGGTTTCTTTTCAAGGAAAATTGTTCAATGCTTTATCTGACTTTTATAAGATAAAAATTACAACAGAAGGATCAAAAAGTGAGTATTAAAGGAAATATCCTGAGGATAGGACTTAAGTTGAATGAAGAAAAACCTTAGTTAAAACATATTTATATGTTAAATTCTTCATAAACCGACCACAGATTAACTGTTCATCCCAAATGTGTCGAACACACACACACACACACACACACACACACACACACACACACACACACACACACACACACACACACACACACACACACACACACACACACACACACACACACACACACACACACACACACACACACACACACACACACACACACACACACACACACAGACACACTTTATGTGCAATACCTTCCTTATCTCTTATTGAACAGTTCTGGGCAACCGCATGTCTTCCAGTCAGCCTCTGTAGTTCCTCTGCTCTTGTTTTTTATTGAGCTGATGATCAGACAGCTGGATTAACAAGGACTGTTTTCTGCTATATTCGTATGATCTCTCCTCCTACTCTGCCCTTTGAGAAGGATAATAAACCTGTGGCTGTCCCCTGTCACCTCATTGTTTCATCACTCAGTAACAGTAGATGTTAGTTTTTATTTCCTGTGTTAAGGTAAAAGGTTGTTATCAATGTTTTCTCCTTATGTGGCTTTCAGTGGTTTGTTTTCATCCTCCAAGTTATCACCGGTAACACATACTGATCTGAACATATACAATAAGCTTTCAAAGCCCTGAACTCTGGCAGCCTTGATGCACTAACATTAATGCAATCCTGAATCCATCGACAAAACATAGAGGAACATTTAGTCTGAGTGACCCTCGATCCAATACATTGTAAATGTAAGAGCTTGAATTAAATGAAGAGTCATGTAAAAGCCTTACTTGTTCCTCACTCTGCTGACAGCTGCTGAAACAGCCTTCTGGTTTGGAAGCCTTTTCAAATATTTTGTGTCATTTTGCTGTCTCCACTTTTGTAAAACATCTCAACAAAAGGCACTGACGTAAGAGCAGTGAACCGGTCCTTAAGAGGGTCTAATGCGTTGGAATGGGTTTTTGTTGGGGAAATGGACAACACTTGTTATTGGAGCCTTGAAAGGGTTTCACCAAGGCTGTGACGTATGTTATGTCGTCCATTTCTTTGTTTTTATTTTTCTGTCCTGTGTTTATTTATAATATCAGCACAAGGATAGTGACCTTCTCTCTGTCACTAATTTTCTCTCATTCTGTTAAGTTTGGTCTAACCAGTTCTCCTTTCTCACTTGCTTTCAATACGCAGGGCAGAACGCTGCCTGTGTGTTCTCCATGCTGCATGAAGGCTCATCATAAGCATGTGTGTTTGAAGTTTTCTATTTGAACCGGAGTAGAGTATTTTCAACAAAAAAAACATTTTAATATAGTCTCTGTGACTTTATGCAAATAGCATCACTGAGCTGGTGTGCTGAGTGGAAGCCAAAACAGTCTACCGTGTCAACATGAGAGTCCATCTTGGAGCTGAGAAGAAAGAAAGAAAGAAAGAGAGGAAAAAGAGAGAGAGAGAAATAAAGGAAGAAAGGCAGACAGGTAGAGAGATAGTAGCACATAGTTTGGGTGATGCAGGTCCATAACATTTATTACACCCAGGCAACACTCAACACATTTAATTTATTGAGGAGATTACACTGTGAACAGCTTTCTGCATGTGCCGCTGTGTAAAAAATACTTTAGTATATTATATACCTGCTGCTATAATGTCTACATTCACAAAGCTTATAATATGAATTGTATTACTCCTCTGTGACAGTGTTAAAACTGGGTAAGAAACCAGACGGGCACTTTTATATCTTTGTGTTACTTGCCGCAGTTGGTACTTGTGTGTGTGTGCTTTTTTGTGTGTTTCTCTCTCTCACCCTGATTGTCTCCCGGTGCAGCCTCTCCCCCAGGTGCTCCCAATCCTCAATCAGAGCTTCCATAAAGGACCTGAGGAAGGCTGCAGTGGCCTCTCTCCTTCTCCTCTGGCTGCATGTGTGCAGCATGTCTCTGTCTCTGTATCTGTCTCTGTCTCTGTGTGAGGCCTGTATATTTGTGCATTGTTAGGAGTTGTGTTCCGGTATACATTGGTACCTTATAGTGATGGCAAAATGAAGCTTTGAATGAAGCGTCAAACCACTTGGACAATTGTGTCGGAAATAGGTTCATTTCTCGAAGCTTCAGTTACAGCGACCTCTCCTGGCGAAGTGCAAGGCTGCAGTGGGTTTAACGTATCTTTGCCTTGAAAAATATTCGATGCACGCAGCACACACAAACTAAGACTGAATATCATGTTCTATTTGCAATTAAAGCTTGATAATTGTGTGTATTGGGTTATTGAGAAGAGACTAGAGAGTGCTACACATTTTTTTGGGCGGAGAGGGCCTTTTATCAGTCATTAAAGTATTAAAGTTGAAAAGCAATGATTAACTCTTCCAGGCTTTGAACCAGCTGCGCGGAGGATATCGCTGAATCCCAGCCGCTGGCTCTATCCACTGGACTATCTATTCCTTAGACCAGCGGTTTTCAAAGTGTGAGCAGGGCCGCCTTAATGCACGGGCTGACCTGGGCTGAAGTCCAGGGGCCTACGGAGATCGGGGGCCTATCATGAGCCAATTAAAAAATTTAAAAATTTAAAAAAAAATTCTTTTTTTTTTATTTCGGGTGTTTTTTTTTTTTTTTAAATAAACAAATTATTGGCTTTCAGAATAGGAAACTTTAATTTCCAAAGTCACACGATAAATACATTTTTGAATCTTGTAAAGGGAAGACGACAGCTCTCCCTCGCCACTCTGCTGTTCCACAGCGCCGCCCCCCTCCCTCCACTGAAATTATTATTGTAAGACGTAGAGTAATGATAGATAACACAGCAAGGTCCGTTACAGTTTGTTTTCATCTGATTTTAAAAAAACAAAGTCTTGGCTTTCAGAATATTAAACTTGTTTCGGCAAATTCAGATGATAAATACAACTTTGAAGCTTGTAACGGCATAATTACAAGCGGAGAACGGAGTAACTTGACGTCACAGCAGGCATAACAACAGCCGATGTTTCTCGTGAGGGTTTTCCCCGGGAAACAAACACAATACACACAAACGCAAATATACACAACACACACACACACACACACACACACACACACACACACACACACACACACACACACACACACACACACACACACACACACACACGTCAGAATGAGAATATGTTTCACATGTGACTTATTCAAATTGCGAGTGATTGAGTGAAGAAAAAGTTTGAGTGGCGCTCGGAAAAGGAAATTGTTGAGGGAAAAGGAGTTTCGAGACAAGCAGCTATTACAAAAAATGCCGACGCTTACAGGTTATTTTAAACCTGTAGGCCAGGATGAGGAGGAAGGACAGATGAGTTCTGTACTGAGCGGTAGCGGTGCCGGCCGCGGGGCCTCGGAGACAAGTAGGCCGTCTGGTTCTGATAGCGATGGAGTAGCGGGAGAGGAAAAACAGACAGGAGGGACATTATCTGTTGGAGGAGATGGAGAGGACGACGAGGACTTGCTACGTGGAGGGGAGCCAACGGCAACCGGACAAATACATGAGGGAGGCCCGATACGTCACTCATCTGGAGGAGAGGACCAGGCGCGTGTAGAGCAGAGTGGAGAAGTGCGATCACAGAGCCTGCCGAGGCTATAAATGACTTTGATTTGTTGTTTAAATAGGGGGCCTACAGAAACTATCAGCCCCAGGGCCTGATGGCAGGTTAAGGCGGGCTTGAGTGTGAGGCGCGCCTCCGCTGGGGGGCGCCAGAGAGCTTCAGGGGAGGCGCAGCGTGAGACACAAAAGAACGAGAAAAAGACGAGTAAAGTGACACTTGCCCACTTGTGGCTGTCTGTGGAGACCGAGTTCCCCCACCTCGCGAAAAAGGCTGTAAAAGTGCTCATTCCCTTCACCTCCACCTACCTGTGTGAGTGTAGGTTTTCCGCATTGACTTTGATCAAAAGCAAGTACCGGTCAAGGCTGCAGCCAGAGGATGATCTGCGTTTATTCCTCTGTGCATCAAAGACGCAGACTCATTGTTCCCACTAAAGTAGGGGTGAGTGTGATAAGGAGGCAAAGTTGACGTTCAGTGTGTTGCCGGGAGCATATAAGGATTTATCCACCATGTTGAAAATGTTAAAAAAAATATGTCTTGACAACACGGCGTGCGGAAATATACGGGTCGTGTGGCAGCTAGATGTGCCTGTCCTCTGTAAGAAGATGTCGGCGACTGACATGCAAGGAAGAACGGCTGTCCACAGACTGTTCCAACTTTAACAACTGTATTAACTTCCAGGGTAGTGAATTGAACATGCAATTGTAATTGGGTGTGTTGTATATTTTCATGCACGGACACGCATGTTCCACAACACACAAACTGAACAACACTCAATTTCCCGATCGCTACCAGCGTCCTTGCGATCTTGTTATAACAACAAATGCACGTTACTGATGCAATATGGTTGAGACCATTCGGGCTTATTCTAGAGGGGTGCAAGGAATAGTCCAAGTATTGGGGGAGTTTTATACAATATGTTTAAAACATACAAATAAAAAGGTTTAAAAAAGTTATTGTTTAATGTTTTAAGGAGGTGACGCTATTCAGCCAATCAAATCGGTGCAGTCAGCACGATAGATTCAAACACACACACACAGAGACACGACAAGAGGAGAGAAACAGTCGGAGTAATTTCAAATGGCGGAAGGTAGACAGCGAAAACCGAGCATTTAATTACATTTTCTCTTACTGGACCTCTTTGAAATGCAATTGAATACCCCTGCATTATAGCAACAATAATAATAATAACAGCAATAATAATTGGGAGGGGGGGCGCGGCTGTTCTTATGTTCTCTGAGGGGAGGCTCACCTTCCCACACTTTGAAAACCCCTGCCTTAGACCATTGAAGTGTTTTTATATTACTCATTTTCTTTTTGTTCACAACTTCTCCACATTTCAAAGTGTTTCACGAGCCAGAACGACCTATTTTTCTTCCTGGCTTGCTCCATAATGATTCAATTCAAATGCAATGCCAACAACAACAATTCAACAGCAACAACGCAAACTACGACAACAACCCACACATTGCTTAGAGCGGTTATAAAGTGTTGAAGCGCTCAAATTTGAAACTGTTTCAACCTGTCACCTGTCAGAATCGAGACGAGGCAGTGCATTGAATCGCGTGATTGGACCGCGAACCAGTCAAGTGATTCAGGAAACGAAGCAATTGCTGTTTGGACCGTCACATGTCACGTGATTTGAAGCAGTCGAACCACTTCGACAATTGTGTCGGAAATAGGTATAAATAAATATGTATATATATATATATATATATATAGAGCTATAAATAAATATAAATATGTGTATATATATAGAACTATAAATAAATATAAACATGTATATATAAATATAAATGTGTATATATATATATATATATATATATATATATATATATATATAACTATAAATATAAATATGTATATATATATAACTATAAATAAATATAAATGTGTATATATATATATATATATATATATACATATATATAACTATAAATATAAATATATATATATAACTATAAATAAATATAAATATGTGTATATAGAACAATAAATACATATAAATATGTTTATATATATATATATATATATATATATATATATAAATATATATAGAAACTGTATGTATCATGAATATCATTTACAAATAAAGATGGATGAATGCTTGTATTGTGTTATTGAGGAGAGGGTTCTGGCAAAATATGGCATAGGTTATGGTGTGGTTGTGTAACTTTGGCAGGGGGTGTTCATGTGGGATGGGGAACACTCAAAGATTTTTATTCAGGAACATTATTTTTTCAACAGTTTTTGGATTGAGCCGATTTCTTTTCTTGCTTACAATTTCCCCGCATTTTGAAAACACTCGCTCAGATGGAACCGATGATGCTGGCATGCATAACAATTGTTTCGCCAGTTTGAACAGATTGGGATACACATTTTGATGGTCCACCCAGTATGCCAGTGGGTCTTTCGATCTTTCCAGGGTGGATCAGTCATGTACCGCTGCACCTCCACTGTAGCATCTGCTGTGGCATTCCTTGCCGTCCTCGCTTCAGAAGCATCTCTGTCCAGAGTTTCCAAAGGTTAAGACCTGAAAGACAAACTTGACTGTAATCATCAGTACTGAAAGGTTTCAATGTGTATCTTTTTTTACTTGTACTTATTTTGTCCTGCATTTTATCAATTAACTATTTATAACATTACCTGTTGATGATGGATTGTCAACATTTGCTGGTGCCGGTTGAGCTGATGTGGAGGGCTGTTCTTCTGTAGGTGTGTCAGGTTGTGCGTTTTTCCTCAGTTGTGTACAAAATGCTGTCAGTCGTTTAACTGATGCCGCTGCCTGTACTTGATTGTAGAATCCAATAGTTTTGAATCTAGGATCCAGCAGTGTTGACAGGGTCAATGCAGTTTGGCTCTCCGTGGTGTCAAACTTGTTTTGCATATTTGACACCATGTTCTGTCCCAGTAGTTTTGCTGTGTCGTGGCTTGTTTTTCCAATTGTGTCGTACAAGTATAGCATTAACATTTTCGTCATTGGGATGATCTTGGACCCTGAGACTCTCTTCTCCTCGGAGAGTTCCACTGTTGCCTGGAAAAGAGGGAGAGCAATTGCAGGCATGCATCTGCTGTTTCATAGTCCTCAGAGGACAGAGGTCTCACATCTGTTTTCAGCGTCGCAAGAGCTGCTCCCACTGACTGCCTCTCTTTGAAAAGGCGTTGTAGCATTAGGTAGGTGCTGTTCCAGCGGGTGTCCACTTCCTGAATAAGCTTCAGCACAGGGCGATTCATCTGCTCCTGCACTTCTGTGAGCTTCTCTTTTGCTGTTGTGCTGGTTTTAAAGAACGTGACTACTTTTCTAGCCCTTGTGCGTAGGTCTTGTAGGCCAGGAGTTGCATCCAGAGATTTCTTCACCACTAAATTTAGTGAATGAGCAAAGCAAAGTGCACGTCTTAGATTTAAACTTCTGACAGAGGCAACCATATTTGCTCCTGCATCCGTCACAATTGAGGTCACTTTGCCTTCAGTGCCCCATTCCTCCATGAGAGACCTCATTACAGCAGTGATGTTAACCGCTGTATGCGCTCCAGGGAAAGGCAGCACTCCCAAAAGCACTGTGGCCAGCTTCGCAGAGTCATCCAAATAATGGCAGGTCACTGCTAGATATGCGTCCATATTAATGGAGGTCCACATATCAGCAGTCAGGCTCACAGCCTCTACCCTCTGCATGACAGCCTTGGCCTTCGTCTTCTCCTCCTCATAGCGCTTGACCACCATCTCCTTTAGAACCCGTCTGGATGGAGGAGTGTATCTAGGATCAAGCAAGGCCACAAGCTCCTTGAAGCCACAGTCATCCACGATGGAAAAAGGCTGCGAGTCTTTCACAACCATATTCATAAGAGCCCCATCCAGCACTCGCTTCCGGTCCACTAAAACAAAGAAATAAAGACATAAAGAATAAAAACAAAACCAAAAAAAGCAAATAAGAATTTATGTGAAATTGCACTCAAAGGAAGCAGACTTGTGAGCAGTCTATGCTTGTGAGTCATGGACATTGTTTGGTGTAACGCGTTACAAAAGTAACGGAGTTACAGTAATATATTACTTTTTGCTGTAACGAAGTAATGTAACGCATTACTAATGAAATGTGGGTAATATATTATCCGTTACAATGCTCAGTAACGCAGTTACAACACATTTTAACCCGAAATTAAATGGTGTTTTGTTTTTTAATAATGTACTAACATAGCGAAACATTCCGACACCGGACAAATTGTGCGGGTAGATTAGTAAACCTAGCGTTTACCCTTCACGCTTCGCGTCAAGATCTTCGGGGAAGTTGAACGTTATGCAACCATTCAAAAAAGGGAACGTAGCGAAAAATACAAACAACACATTTTGTCAGGTGCGCGTGACCTGCTCCGCTGCGCGTGCATCCTTTCCAAAGTGCTTCCACAGCAGTGACACACATCTGATCTGTGGATAATCATTTATACAAAAATGGTTAAAGCAACCATCACTAAACGCCAGCAACACTGCAGACAGTAGCAAAAGGTCAGATGCGGACATCACGTTACCCTCCGTTGTGGACACTAGCTTACTCCCGCCTGACTCGCCAGCCCCGGAGCAGCAGTCTTCGTCGCCCGAAACTACGACGCCCCTCTGCGGCCCGCAGGTGCCAGGTATATCTAAACAAGTACCCGCCTGTACAGTGGGGTAAGGCGGTCATTTTGCAGCTTGTGGTATAAAAATAGACAATGGCTAGAATATTCATGTGAAAATAGTACCATATTCTGACATGCCTGTAGAAATGTTGGGTCAAAAATAATGCATACAATAGCACAGATGCCTTCACCACGAATGGCTACAAAAATATCTCATATCCCAAGCTTATTATCAACGAGCTGATGTTACAGCTGAAATGTTCTCCAGGTAACAAAGTCAACCTCACATGATGATGTGATACCAGTTTTCAAGCACAGTAAATATTCTCTTCCCAGCGTATATGATGGGACCACGGTGATGATGTAGTAAGCTACATGGTTTTAATAATACTTTTGCCTTTCAATGTTTGCCATTTCAAACCATGAGCATGGTTTAAATAATATTTGCCTTGATTTACAATATGTTAACCTTCATTATAGTCCTTGACAGTGGTCTGTACTGCTGTATTAACAACGTGTCACATGTTAAGAATTTACAATCAGAATCGAATATTCAACTAAGCCGTGTAATACAAGTTGTTAGTAGCCTTAAGGGCCTACACAGTTGTTATGCTATACGACATTGCCCTTCACTGGATGCATAATGAGCTGCACTAAACTACATTTTAGCATTTAAAATACCTAGCTATTCTTTTGCGGTTATTTTGGTGAAAGTAACTAAAAAGTAACTAAAGTATTGTAACTCATTACATTTCAGAGAAAGTAATATTGTAATGTAACTTATTACTTTCAAAAGAGAGTAATAAGTAATATGTAATATATTACATTTTGGAAGTAACTTGCCCAACACTGGTCATGGAATACAGTCATAGCATATTGTGTTAGTGTTACTAGTTAATAATAATATAATACATACCATGTATGATCCCCTGGTTCACAGCAGCTCCATGTTTGGCAGTGAAGTGCCTAATCATGGAGGAAGTATTCCCATGATACTTCAGTTCAGTTGAACACACCAAGCACTGAACCTGTAGAGAAAGGCATTTGTAAATAAAAATGCAATTTCAGTCTATAAAGCTATAGCCTAATGGCTACATTGATCACATAATTCTACTTTAATGCTACTTAATATAGATTTGAGATAAACCATAGCTATAATACTGTAGTCGACCAACCTTATCATGCGCAATCAGATTGAAGTGATCCCACATCTCAGAACGACCTCTCTTCCTGGCTGGCTCCATAATGATCCAAACGCAATACTAACAACTCAACAGCAACAAGGCAAACTACGACGACAATCCCACAGATTGCCAAATTGTGCATTTTTTTGAGCGGTTATAAAGTGTCACTTACTAAGTGACGCTCAAATTCAAACAGTTTCAACCAGTCAGAATCGAGACGAGGCAGTGCATTGAATCACCTGATTGGACGGCGAACCAGTGAGTTGATTCATTCAGGAAATGAAGCAGTCGCGGGTTCGGATGTCACATGTCACGTGATTTGAAGCAGTTGCTGCTTCGGACGTCACATGTCACGTGATTTGAAGCAAGCTTCAAAGCACTGCTTCTATGGAATTGGAAGTCCAGGGTTGAAGCTCCGTATCGAAGCTTCATTGTCAAACTGCCATCACTAGTACCTTAGTTTACTCTACAAGTTGGCTGGTGAGCCCGTTTTCTTTTTTGTCCATTAAACCCTCAATTTGTGGCTTCAGATGTCCCTTTCCTCTCCTTTTTCTCTCGCCCGGTAATTTTATATTTTGTTACTTCCCTTTGGTTCCCCTAGCCCAGTATGGAACGTAACAAATGGGGGCTTGTCCGATCTTTGAGACAAAGAGTGAGTAGTTGATAGTTTGTTGTTTTAGTGTTGGTATTGTGTTTGGTGGTGAGCAGTAGTGTATATAAGTGTAGCATTGGCTGTGAAGTCTCTTACTGTTGAACAGCTTCCTCAGTTTGGATAGGGGAGTGTCTAGCTGGGCTGAATCAGTCCTTCCTTCAGACACTCAATTATTATTTTGCCTTTTTTATTTTCGGGGTAATCCTGGGTGGGGATTTAGTCTCTGTTGGGGGCAGGCGTTTCAGGGTTTCGGCCGCTGATGTTTGCCTTTTTTAAAGTCGCCTCGAGCCCGGCACGCTCCAGAAGATAGTTTGCCTATTGTTGAGTGAGGTGATTTAAGTGTCAGAGTTGAAAATGAGTTTGTGTGTTTAGTATGGCCTCCCTTGTGTGGAGTGAGTCCTCTCTCATACTGGTTCTAAATTAGATGCCAGGTTGAAAGTGAGGTTAGCTCGTCTACAGTGGGAGAAGGAGGAGCGTGAGCGAGAGTTTCAGCTCAGGAGGGAGCTGGAGATCAGAAAGTTGGATGCAGACACAGCTTTCAGGATGCGTCAGCTAGAGCTGCAGACAGGTTCAGTTGGTACCTCTTCGGGTACACAACCATTGTCAGGTTCTGCTGCTGCTTTTGATGTTGGTAGCAACATTCAGCTGGTCCCTGTCTTTCGTGAGTCAGAAGTAGAGACCTTCTTTGGTGCATTTGAGCGCATTGCTGCGGCTCTGCGCTGGCCAGAAGATGTGTGGGCCATACTTGTACAGTGCAAGCTAGTCGGCAAGGCTCAGGAGGCTTGCTCTTCTCTTTCTGTCGAGGATTGTATGGTGTATGACAAAGTGAAAGGTGCTGTTCTCAGGGCATATGAGCTTGTGCCTGAGGCCTACAGGCAGCGTTTCCACGGCCTGAAGAAAATATCTGGCCAGACTTATGTGGACTTCGCGAGGGAGAAGAAAATCCTCTTTGACAGGTGGTGTAGAGCTTGTAAAGCTGATGATATTACCTCAATTTGTGAACTAATGATGCTGGAGGAATCTTAAAAACTGTGTACCAGAGCGTACTGTAGTTCATTTAAATGAGCGAAAAGTATCCTTCAGCAGGCTGCCACTCTAGCAGATCAGTTTGCGCTTACACATAAAAGTGTTTTTTCTCAGCGTGATTCCCCTCAGCGAGATTTTTACCATAGCGCTCGTGACACATACGCTCCCCGTGCCAGTTTTCCAGTATCAGGTCCCAAGACAGAAAAGCTTTGTTTTTTTTGTCAACCCTGGTCATTTGATAGCAGACTGTGCAGCTTTGAATCGAAAGCAGGCCGCCACTATGGCGGATGAGGAAGGGATTGTGCTATCAGACAGTGGTGTTTTGGCTCGGAGCAATTTTCATTGTGTTGGTTTCCAGAAAGCTCGTAACAGGCGTGCCACACATGCTCATTCTGTTTTTCTTCCAGGACCCAAGAAAAAGAGATTGTGCTTCTTTTGTCTTGACCCTGGTCATCTAGTGGCAGAGTGTGTATAGCTCGGAAGAAGCAGGTGGCAGCTTCCAAGCGGTTTGTGGAAAAGCCAAAAGACCGGCATCCAGATGCAATGCGACAGAGTGGTGAGTTGCAGTTAAGTTCTGCGTCCGTCTGTGACAGTGCTGTGGGTGTTCCCGTCTCTGAAGCGGTGGGTGTGGACCTGGCTCAGAGCGATGTGGATCTGTGTTCAATGAGTGATGTGTGTATTCCGTGTGATGTGTGTATTCCGTGTGATGTGTGTCTTCCATGTGTTGCTCCGGTGTTGGCTGCTTGTGAGCAGTATAACGTGTGTTTCATGGGGGGTGGTGTTACGTGCCGCAGTTGGTGCTTTTTTGTGTGTGTTTCTCTCTCTCTCCCTGATTGTCTCCAGGTGCAGCCTCTCCCCCAGGTGCTCCCAATCCTTAATCAGAGCTTCCATAAAGGACCTGAGGAAGGCTGCAGTGGCCTCTCTCCTTCTCCTCTGGCTGCATGTGTGCAGCATGTCCCTGTCTGTGTGAGGCCTGTATATGTGTGAATTGTTAGGAGTTGTGTTCCGGTATACATTGGTACCTTAGTATTAATTATTATTATAATTAATTAATTAATAATAATAATAATTAATAATTAATAATTAATTAATTATTATTATATCCGGTATTACATTGGTACCAACTCTATAAGTTGGCTCGTGAGCCCGTTTTCTTTTTTGTCCATTAAACCCTCAATTTGTGGCTTCAGAGATCCGTTTTCTCTCGCCCGGTAATGTTATATTTTGTCACTTCCCTTTGGTTCCCCTAGCCCAGTAGGGAACGTAACACTTTGTATTCATCATAAAATCCAATAAAAAGAGAAAATGCCTTCATTCTGCCTCTCCATACTTTCTTTTTTCAATAAATAGACCCTCCAGAAAAACGCGATTCTGCGATCGCAGAATTTACCGCATAATCAGCAAAATGGCGCAGATTTTTAAAATGCCGCATATTTATCAACAGGCCGCATAATCCCCGCATTTTTCCACACAAAGTTGAGAAAAAATGTGTTTAACTCGTCTTGACGTGACGTCATCAGCTCGCGCATCACAGAATGTAAACAACACTGTATAGAGTGAACGTGTGGAGCTCACACGATAGAGAAAACACCAAGATGAAAAAATCTAATCCATCTCCTTTACCAACGAACATTTCTACTAAAGACCGGGCAAAAAGTGGGGGGAAACTTTTCTGCACCCCGTGCAACTGTGTGTTGGAGCGTAACAGAAAATCGACGGTGGCGACCCACTTTGATTCATTCAAACATTCGAAAATGCTTTCTGCTGCTGCGGACAAGAAAGCCTTTCAACTCACGTTCACCGAGGCATCAACCTCCAAAACCCTTTTGAGGGCTACAAGAAACGAAGTGAGTAGCCTACAAGATTGAAACTGGTCAGATAACGAACGAGTAAATGAAAACAGAATGAGGCGGAGGTGTGTGTGTGTGTGTGTGTGTGTGTGTGTGTGTGTGTGTGTGTGTGTGTGTGTGTGTGTGTGTGTGTGTGTGTGTGTGTGTGTGTGTGTGTGTGTGTGGTTGTGTGGTTGTGTGGTTGTGTGGTTGTGTGTGTGTGTGTGTGTGTGTGTGTGTGTGTGTGTGTGTGTTTGTGTGTGTGTATGGGGGGGGTGTGTGTGTGTGTGTGAGTTTAAAATAGCCCAATTGCTTTTACAATAAATAAACATTGAATGTGTTTAATTGAATAGTAAAGGGGTTTAACGTTAGTGGCAGGTTGTGTGTGAGAGAGAATAAATAAGACAGCCCAATATTTAAAAAAATTGTTATTCTTTTCCCCCGCATATTTAGCATATTTCGCAACTTTCCGCATATTTTGCAACTTCCCGCAATTTCACCGCATAAAATCACATAAAAACCCCGCATGTTTAATCGCATAATCAAGGATTTTTGCCCGCGTTTTTCTGGAGGGTCTAAATAAACTGTCCGCCCCAAGGCCCACATGTTCCTAAAAAGACATTCATCTTCAAAAATAGTAGTCTCAGAGTAGTCAGTCATTCTCTCAAGCTGCTAGCCACTGAACCACCATGAGCAAATACTGTTGGGCATTATCACAATTGGTGCATGTTATGACTCTATGATGAATTAAGTATATCAGCCTTTTAACAAACACTCATAGATTCAGATCAAAACAACAACAGTGGCTCCTACAGAGTTACTGGATATCAGAACTGTATTCTTCATTGAAAGAAGAAGAGCACCACTGAAGGCTTCTCTGGATGGAAACCTTGTTTTTGCTCTTCTGCCTACGGCAAAATCTTGATTGACAGATTCATCCAATCAACTGCCAAGAATTTAATAGGTCTCTAGAAATATATCATTTTCAATTTGTATGGAAGTCATGGGGTTATTGGGGGAATCCGATCAAATAGAGCACAGGAAAGCCAGACAAAATCAACCCGGTATCACGGCAAGACGTGAACATGTGACGATTTACCATGCTGGGAGACGTGAAGATGTCACGATTTCGTCCCTCCAATCGTGACAGTTACACAGTATTGTTGTTGGGTTCAGAATTCCAGAAAAGACAGACAACTTCTAAGTTGAACTATTTATTTTAAAGAGAGCAAAATATATATTTTAGTTGGCCAAGGACTCATCACGTCTTTGGGAATCACAGGCAGCAAAGCTGTAATCTGTAACCACCAAATCCGTCAAGAGACTCGAACCTCGTGCGACAATACATTTTATTACACAGTGCGTTGCCCGTACATTTATGATTGGTCAAGACTAGCTGAAGAGATACCGCGGCTTAGACTTATTCCAAAGTCACAGCACATACAATGAGCACAATAAGCAAATAATTTAATAGTAAGAATCAGTCTTGTAATGTTATATAAAAATAGACTCCACAAATCCCTCCTTTCACACCTTTTAAGGTGTGAATCTAATCTACGTCTATTTTCTTTTTACTGCGTCTCTGGTGTAATTTATGAATCTCTGCTGGTTATAGTATATTTCGGTCACCCCATCCACATCCTTGTTGATTGTGGGACAGAGGAATATTACTTCAAAACCTGCTGATATTTGGTTTCTATCTTTAAACTCATCAGGAGGCACCCTCATGCTGTCTTTAGTTAAAAACTCCCTCCTGGGACCATTTAGTTCTGCTGTCTGCGGGGTGTTCTGCGAGTATGGTTAATTTAAGATTGAGTTACTTTTTTGATTGAGTTGTGCTCATTACTTTGATTGTTCATAAGATATTCTAGTACCATTTCATACTTTCACATGTCAAACACATGCTCTTTCATTTACAGTTTTCGCTTTAAATCTCACATTCTCTTCATCTTAATTTTCTGTTTAAACCACATGTATGTCTTTTCTTATCTCTGTAAATTATGAATGGTGTGCTTATTATTTATAATGTTAATGTTTTCTAAATTAATTGTAGACCTCCTAATTGCCAGTGCAGCTTCAGAATCTTAATACTTCCAACAAAATAAAACTTCAACATCTTTAGGTGAACTAAATCACATATTTCAATAGCTCTGAATTTCTGACAAGCATCTGTGTTATTTTTAAATCAAATCCTTGAAATCCTATTTAAAATCTAAATATAATAATGAACTACTAATGTTTCTGGTAAAGAAACACACTCATGTTATGGATTTAAAAAACAACTAGAATCATGATACCGTCAAAGTTAATGATTTCCTGGTGATACTGCTTCTACCTGTCAGTGCTTAGATATTATCAAGCTGAAAAAATGAATACAGAATTCCAACATACTGTCATCAAATGTCATTCTATTATGAATTTAAATTGCCCTTGTGAAACTAGTCTTGTGTTAATTTATATCCCCATAATGACCTAAACAATAAAGTCTATGGCTTTTACTTCTAATTATTTACCAGGCTAGAGAAAGAATGTTGTCTAAATTAAATTCTGTTTCATTACATGACTATGTTTTAGCTTAACTTAACTGTAATATGTTCGTTCTACATTTCAAACCCCACTTACTCTAATATCTGTTAAAAAATCCACATTACAAAATTGTTTCATCATCACAGGTCAACTTCTTTGGTATTCCCATTCTGGATTTACATCTCTCACAGTAGCCCCTTGGCCCCTTGGCCTGTTATAATTCAATCAATATTTATAAACATGTCAACATTCATCAAACAGTATCTTATAGACATGGAGCAGGTTAATTCTAAAACTGTCAATCAATGGTCAGATTGAACATCCGAGTTGGGGCTGCAGGTTTTTTCAGTCCCTAAATGAAAAATGTAGATTGTGAATTTGACAGCCATTTTGATATAATACATTAAACACACACTCCCCCTTTTTTTTAAATCCTGTATGGGAAGAAAACCTTCAGGTAATAATTGATTATAAGAAAATAACAAACATTATTCACAAATGTAAATCCATTATTTTCCACAGTAAACACTCCAGTGAAAAGAAGTGTTTCTCTCCATCTTTCAGTCCTAAAAGAAACATAATCTTAATTTTTTTGTTTGAGCTTCACATTTTGCAAACCGCCACTGCCTGTTGGAGTACAATAGCATCAAGTAGATTAGAAACGGGTCACATGTGCGGTTTTCCAATTTTGTGGAATTTTAGGTAACCTCTCATTTCCCACAGAGCCCCAGAATAATGTGTTAGTCCAAAAACATGCTTGTTAGTTATTGTTTTAAATCATGGAGTTACACTGATCACATGCAGACATACATTCACACTCACACTGTCTGGTTGTAAGGTCAAGTTTGGTCAGGTTCACCCCAGAGTCAGTCATTGACAGTGCTTTTCTCAAGTAACACTGTCAGTCAGGGTCAACGGTAATTTGATCTCAGTCTTTTGGGCCATGTGTCGTGCTCTGCAGAGACTTTGATATTTCAGCATAGGCCAGTATCCTTTGTCTACAAAAGTATGTCATATATCGAGCGCCATCATTTATTCATTCACGATTACAACTATAATTTTCAAGATATCTCTAACTTTTCATTGGGACAGCTGCTTCCCACATTTCCTGAAATGTGTTAGCCAAAAAACTTCCTTTTAGTACTACTACTGCAGTTTATTAACACCTAATCTATATTAAAAATGTCTAATAGATCTATTTCAGAAACTTGTGCATATCATTATTTTCTTGAGTCAAAACATTATTAGGATCTGTAAAGCTCTGCCATGTATTTCTTAACTCATTATAGTAATTTATCTTCAATTCTACTCTACTTAAAGAAAAACATTTAACCTCCCTAACAGTGCGTGGAACCTTGGGTGTATCAACATGTAACAATAACTCCCTCCTTTATCAAGGATTTAAAAACAGAAGTAATTCCATCAATGGTTTGTAGTTGAATTTAGGAATTATCACTTAAGGTAGGTATGTTTTTACTTTTTAACATCTATAAATGTCAGGTCATTATTAATTAAATGGATGACCATTAGGAGGTGGTGACGCTTGTCTTTTAAACTCATAATCTGGTGCTGTGCGCTCCCTGTGAAACTGCAAGTAAGATTTAAAAACCACTGCAGGGTGGGTTGAGTGACCCCTTCTTCCTATTGGTTGTCTATAATATGCACCTTTACAATGGGTGATCCAAGGCCCCACATTTGTTTACTCCCAATTATATTGCTTTTTCAAAATTAAATTAGCTGTTTTTAATTAAATTGTAATTTTAAACTCTACATTTTGGACTACAAACAACAGTTATTTCCCCATAAAAAGTTCTCCTGTAGTGATATATGCTACAATGCTGAAACCAATAACTCTAATTGAAATACTATTATTTTTGCTTAGAACTAGCTTTCCCTTCAACATGACCTATATAAATAAATATTTGTCTGATTTTTTAGAGTGGTTACTAAAACTCTCCCTTTAAACTGTAGATGAATACTGTAACAAATTAAATCTCTACCAAATTCACACATGAATAAAAAACTCTAAAAGAATAATTTGTAAACATGATGAAAAGATTGAAGAATCTTTTCTACTCTGTACTCCTAACTCAAAAACCCACTGCTTAAAGTGTAGTGAATATTTCCATCATGTCTCCCCCTATATCCCACAATACCTTCAGTGTGTTTTAGGATTATTTCCTCATTTTACTTTAATAGTTTTCTCTTTACTGCTATTTTTAATTTACCAATTGATTAATTCATGGGTAATACATCTTTTTATCTTTACTTATTTATCAAGTCAATTCAATTTCTTTAAATTTGGTTATTTTTATGTGCGTTTATGAATAAGTGTGTTTATGTGCAAACTCACTCATTCCGATTCCCTTCCCGTCTCCTCTGATGCAGTCTTGTTGTTGTTGTTGGTTCAGCTCTGGTTCTCTGTCTGTTCGATGGAGAAGGAGGAGTCTCCTGCTTGGGTTACGTCTTTGTTTGCTCTGGCAGATCAGGGTCGTAGCCGTCTGACAGGCAGAGAGAGAGAGTTCAGGACTCGGGACGCATTACCTATAGAAATTCTAGCACACTGAGGTTAAATAAATCCCACCCTTTCCACTCGGTCTTTTTATAATCATACTATCTGTCTTGGTTGTTAAATGCCATCTTAACAACGAAATGAATGTCTCCTAATGATATTACAGAACTCCTTTAAACATTTTTATTTCAACCATTTGTAACATATTTATTCAAAACAACTTTTTCAGTAAACCATTTTCTCCTATAAAATGAAATACTCACATATTTCAAGCTCCATATATTTCACACAAGAAGAAAATCCCCACATATTCTCCAATATTTTAAATCCTACTGTTACTTAGAACAACAGTAAAAACCAGCAGAAAGCATACTAACAGATCACAACAACGTAGATTGACTCAAGAGTAGGCCTAGGTTTTCTTTCTATTATAATTATTAATATTATCACTTTTAGTGAACACTTATTCGTATTATCTAAATGCCCTGTCCATAATCCAGACATGCAAATTGTTTGAGTGTAAAAATGTGTTTTTCCCTATCTGTTTACACTCTAAAGATTCTTTAAATTATTATGGATTAATTACTAATCCGTTTTGTACTTCTGATCAAAATTATTTATGTGTAATGCTTTAAATATACAAATATGTGTTAAATGTAATAGTTCTAAATTTGAACACAGTGGTTCTTGTTCTGACTAAAATACTATACAATATGTCCAGCCGATGGAGCCAAACCTTAATTTATAATTAATCTCTCTTTCTTTTGTGCCACACCCTGTTGGCCACCAGATGACGGCACCTGACCAGGAATGAGCTTCACTTCAGCCACAATACCTCGACTCCCTTTTTAAAAAAAAAAAAAATTATTCTCACATAAGCTTTTTCCAAACTTTCTCATCTATTTTTCTGTTCTTTTACACCAAAACAACGTAACAAGTCCTGGTCATTTAGCAACAAAAGGCTACATTTGCTGTTCTTTTAATCAAACAGCTTCAACAGTCTTGGTCATTTAGCAATGTGTTACATTACATGTCACTTGTTAGACACTTTTATCCAAAGCGACTTACATACTCAATACTGTGGTCAATTCCCCACAGGAGCAATTTGGGGTGAAGTGTCTCAGGGACACAACGACATACTGTCTGCAGTGGGGTTTGAACCTGTGCTCCCCTGATCACAACACCAACGCACAACCTACTGCACCACACACCTCCCTGTAAAAAGTATTTTTAGCAACCAAATGCTATATTTTCTGTCATGTGCCCTAAGCTGTCCCTGCCACCATTTTAGAATATAGTAAATTCATAGGAAGGAATGAGACAATTAAGCTGTCGTCACTCACCTAATGTAATCACCCTTTTAAACCTATGCCGTCTTGACGGGCTCTCCGTAAAAAGTCTTCACTTACTATAAATATCTTACTTTAAATCCAATCACTTGCCCTATTCTTCGTTACCCCCAACCCACAGCGTCCACACGGCGGTGGAGCCTCACGGCGGAGGATTTAATCTCTTTTCTGATAAGGTCCCAGACTCTTATCTTTAATTGATCCATAAGGTCCCAGACTATTATCTTTAATTCTTATCATACAGTATATATGCTTCCGTTAGGCAATATTATAAGGAATCATTCTGTAAACTTTCATTGTTATGCGGATGATACTCAACTATATTTATCAATCAAGCCTGATGAAATTAATCATCTAAATAAAATTCAAGACTGCCTCAAGGACTTAAAAACGTGGATGACCTTACATTTTTTGATGTTAAACACGACCAAAACTGAAGTTATTGTACTTGGCCCGAAGAATCTACGAAACAAATTATCTAAAGATATACTAACTATGGATGGCATTAATTTGGCCTCCAGTGAGACTGGAAGGAATCTTGGTGTTATATTTGATCAGGATTTATCCTTTAACACCCACATAAAATCAATTTCAAGGACCGCCTACTTCTACGTAACATTGCAAAAATCAGGCATATCTTGCCTCAAAACGATGCAGAGAAACTAGTCCATGCATTTGTTACTTCAAGGCTGGATTATTGTAACTCCTTATTATCAGGGTGTACAAAGAAGTCAGTCAAGTCGCTTCAGTTGATTCAAAATGCTGCAGCTCGTGTACTAACCAGAGTTAGGAAAAGGGACCACATTACTCCTGTTCTGGCTGCCTTACACTGGCTCCCTATAGAACATAGGATAGAATTTAAAATTCTTCTTCTCGCCTACAAAGCCCTTAATGGGCAGGCGCCATCTTACCTTAAAGAACTATACCCTACTGTCCTACTAGGGCATTGCGTTCCAAGAATGCAGGGTTGTTGGTTGTTCCTAGAGTCTCTAAAAGTACAATGGGAGCCAGAGCCTTTTCTTATCAAGCTCCACTTTTGTGGAATCAGCTTCCAGTTTGTGGCAGACACCCTATCCGTTTTTAAGAGTGCGCTTAAGACCTTCCTTTTTGATAAAGCTTATAGTTAGGGCTGATTAGATTCAGCCTCTAGTTTTGCTGATATAGGCTTAGTTTGTCGGGGGACATCGTACTTCTTCCTTCTCTCTGACTATACTTGTGTACTCTCATGTTCCGATTAACCCAGCTTCCCCAAATTTCTTTCTTTTTGGTGTCTATATACGCCTGGATCCGGAGTCATGGATGATCCTGCGGTCCTGTGTCATGGATCGCGAGTCCTGGATCTTGAGTCGTGGCTGTGGTCCTGGATCATAAGTCCTGGATGGATATCCTCGTGGATTCATCTTCCTATTATACACACATGCATTTCCAAACATTTGGACTACCTATGTTGCAAATGTATTATCTTTTCAATTTACACACGGCATCTATTGCACGTCTGTCCGTCCGGGGAGAGGGATCCCTCCTCTGTTGCTCTCCCTGAGGTTTCTCCCATTTTTCCCTTTAAACTGTGGGTTTTCTCTGGAAGTTTTTCCTTGTACGATGTGAGGGTCTAAGGACAGAAGGTGTCGTATTGTCATACTGATATTCTGTACAAACTGTGAAGTCCACTGAGACAAATGTAACATTTGTGATATTGGGTTATATAAATAAACATTGATTGATTGATTGATTGATAGGACTTTTGTTGCCGTCAGTTATGGGGAGATTAAAATATGTAATCGTGATTAATCGCATGATTGTCCATAGTTAATCACGATTAATCGCAAATTAATCGCACATTTTTTATCTGTTCTTAATGTTCTTGAGAAGGATATTTTTCAAGTTTTTATTACTCTTATCAACATATGAGTGGACAAATATACTTTATGCAAATGTTTACTGACTATCATTTGATCAATGACAAATATTCTCATCAATATTAAACATAACAACCTCTGAACATTAAAAATATCCGCCTCAATTCAACCTGGAACCTCACACAATATAATAATACAATACAAAGTGTGTGTGTGTGGGTGTGTGGAGAGACACTGTGATGGATCGTTGGAGCTATGTGCAACTCAAGGCATATGCTCGAACGGGAGCTGCCTGGACGCTGTAATCATGTTGCACTATCCGTGCTGAGTGTGCTGACTTTTCGTACTATGTCCCACTGTCTGGCTACCTGCATAAAGTGAAGTGCTCGGCGCAGTTGTCGGCGAAATGTCGCTCCTCTGTTTTAATTGAAACAGCTCCTTATATCCGTTAGCGCAGCTAGCTAGCACCAGATGCTAACAACAACAATACACGTAAGGTGTGCACGTTCTCCCTCTCTCGCTCGCGCCACACATACACAGACTCTCCCGGTCCTCCCGATGGCCAGTCGGTGCCTGCTGGTGAGCGTGGAAGTGTGGTCTGCCGCAAGCGGACGGCAGGAGCGGGGCTGTCAGCATCAGCTTGTAGATGGTATTTTAAACTCGATGCACTCTGAAACTACGGGGCGGCCGAGGACAAAAAATACACATGCGTTAATCGCGTTAAAATAATTAGTGGCTTTAATTTTTTTTCCGTTAACCCGTTATTAATGCGTTAACTTGACAGCCCTAGTTTATTTATTTGTTTGATTGTATAATGTCGGACTTTTGGAGTCCGTCAGGACCGAGGGTCGGAGCAGCTCATAGTAGTTGCTTTAGAGAATTTTACACCCGGAAGTAAGTATTCTCTCCGCTTTGCTTGAGAAACCCCCGTGATTAGTCCTCAAGCTCTGTGATTGGATGTTTGAGTGGCAGTGCGCCGAGGGTTACGCCGAATCAAACAGCACTTTGAAATGGGATGAAACCATGGCAGACTATCCAAAACTGGATTCAAATGGGTCCAACACCCCCCTCCCCCACCCGTCCCCAGAACTACACATGCTGGCTATTGTGTGTTTCGCAATTATGGTACGTCTCTACTGGGAATTGTAGTTTTACAAGTATTTCGTATTTCCCATAATAAGAAGTTGCCAGTATTAAACTGTGTACATCCCTGGAGATCTAGGGGATAGGAAACACTCAAATTTAAAAAATATAATTAATAAATGGGTGAAAATGGCTTGTGTCCATAATGGGCAGCATTAATATATACCCACATGACAGCTAAGGTCAGAAGAGCTTTATTTAACAGCTGGTCTTATGTCTGTGACCCCTCCTGTTGTTCATTGATAAGCCTGAAACATGCACTTGTCAAGGTTCAGAGGCAAAATTTGCAAATATGGCAGTAGCCATCAATCATCTTAAGATAATGTATACTTTACTGATCCCAAGTTGGAAATGTTTTCGTTACAGCAGCATGTGTAACAGTTGTAAATATGCAGTGTTTATTTGTAAATCATTTAGTATAATCACACAAATTCTGTGTTTTATATTTAATAATTCTGTGTTCTTTATTTATTGAATGTTCAATACCTGACAAGGTATTGGGTCGCAGGTTCCTCAACAGTGCATTACAAGACATCTGTCAATATGTGTGTATACCTCCACCATTAAACTGTCGTATTCTGCACATTTCTTATACTATCTACATACATCTTATAAAAGTATAATACATATGTATAATATCAGTTAAAATAAGTGCTTAAACATACAGTAGTTAATATTGCAGGAAAGCAATATATTAGTACTTTGTCAGGCTTAATATTTATCTGTAGATATCCCCATACAGGGTATATGCAGGAATCCTGAAGTCAAATTTAATACCTTTTAAGACCTTTTTTAAGACCCTTTCCATACATTTTAAGACCTCATCGCAACTTTGAGTTCTAACCGGTTACATTGGCAACACACTTTACCTCACATTTACTATATTGATTGTAAGATAGCAAAACTAAACAGAGTGCAGACAGACTACTGAAGCCTTCTCTCCACATGAACTTCAACCTCTCTGTGAAGGTCAGGTTTAATGCAGTATGTTGCTTCTGTACTCTGTGCTCTTTCATTCCAGTAAAACTCCTCAGAAAACATTAGAAACCAGTATTTGACCAATAAACAAAACAATTGACAAAACTTTGAACTATGAAATATGTTAAACTTTGGTGAGCTTCAGCGGGGTAATGCCATATAGGAGCTCCCTCACAAATACCCAGGGGTTAAATTGGGCTGGGGCTGTCCGGGGCTAAGCCCTGACACATAAGACGATGCTCTGACGTCATCACCCTCACACATTTGTCATATGTTTACAAAAAAGGATATATATGTTAAGACTTTTCTCGTTCTTAATATAGACTATATTTAGGGTCTATATGTGTTGACTTTACTTTAAAATAGCAGATCTCTGTGACCGTATATAGTTTGGCTTAGACCCCGGCCCCACACGGTAAAACGCATACGCAAGCGCAAAAAAGGCTTCCTTTCACACGCATTCGATTCATTAACGTGTCCGTTCACACTAGACCGCTGCAAATGCTGGAAACGATGTAGTACATATGTCATGCCTGTAAGTGGCGCTGCTGCCGCCCGAAATACACCAAAAGCAGCAAAGAAGAACCCGGAGCATGGTTGCCATGGTTGCCCTTCTGTTTATTCTCCTCGGTGGGCGGCGTGTTCTCCTGCTGTATCTCTCAGGTAGTCCACCAGCAGATGAAAAACACCCACCTCTCCGCCTTTTCCAAGGAACGAGGGGACCGTGCGGCAGTTTCCGTAAAAAAAATGTTCCGCCGGTCAACATGTCCGTTAAAGTTTCAATCTTCCGTACAAAATTAGGAAAGTGCCGGTCAGAGGTCTTCTTTTTTATTTATTGAGCTTTAAAACAAATTGATAACGACTCTGTTCTCTGTATAATAATATAATAATATTTAATAAACGGTGACTGCCTCTCTTTTCCTCCCCCTCTTCTGACAGCCCAGCAGCAGCAGGAGACGTGGGGAGAGGGAGGCGGGCTCTTTCATCGTTATCAGAAAATGATCATATAGGGCACACACGGAGCCGTTGGACCCCCAGAGCGTTGCGTATGCCGGTCTTCCCACCTTGGGACCCGTTACCGTAGTCGTTTAGTCCCCCCCCCCCCCCCCCCCCAAGGCAACGAAACTTAAAATAATAAGCAGCATTTTACGGCGCGCTATGCATGGGGCCGCCTTGTGGGGTTTCCCGACATGTCGTTTCAGTAAATTAAAGGGTGTTTCATGTTGTCGTTGCTGTGGGACTTCTTAATACCTTGGAAAATGCCATTTAATACTTTTTAATACTTTTTAAAAGCCTTAATTTTCGCTAAATTGATTTATCAACTTTTAATACTTTTTAAGACCCCGCGGACACCCTGCCATAGCTTTTTTTTATTCAAAAGAAGACCTTTACCTAAAGTATTCTTTAATGTTTAAATAAAGCCTTATTAGTTTTTCTGTCTGTGTCTCCTATTAATATCTAATAATACAAATAATAAAATTCAATAATGTGCTTTAACCACTAGGTGTCCCTTTCTATCAGCTGTGCACCGTTATGGTGTAAATATAACCTATCTACCAATTGGATCAAATATAAAAGTCAGCCGAATTAGTATTGATACTGCAAGGAAACGTATATTGTGAAGAGAAATTGAAGATGTTGTTTAATTGCTGATATATTTATGATCCACGTCACTTATTCAGTTTTGGCGGCAGCTCTTCCTGTTTGTCCAGAAGTCTTCTCATCAGGGCTCTATAAATAAAGAACTACGGCAGATGTGTAATATTTAATGCAGCCGAACTGTGTATTACAATGCCGTTATGTGATGACTTCCAAAGAGAAAAGCAAGCACACTCTGAATAAAGTATTATTTATTTTTTTTAAATGTTTTCGGATTTCACATCGCATAAACCCCTTATCCCAACGTGCATTGCGGCTAAAATATCCAATCACGAGCTGAGGATCTTGCCTACTTCTGTTTCCGGTATTGTTTATGACGGATGTATTTTGTTACACACACATATTCCTTCACATTTTAATTGTAATTTACATTAAAGTATTTTGTGAGGTCTTCTAAAATGTTTTTAAATATAACTACGGTTCTAGTTGAAGAGTTTGTAAATGAACATGAACCCAAGCTGTTGCCTGGCAATGCAATCGCACAAAGTCACGTCCGTTAATTCCACAACCACACACATGGATTAACATTGATTTAATACATTAATGTAGCCTTTGTTTCTGCTAAAAGACGTGTCGACCAGCTGGGGCAACAAGAAAATCGGCGAAATCGAGTGTGACTATTACAAAATAAATCCTTATTATATTAATATTGACAATAACAACCGACCGTCGGGGTATCATTTGCTTAGTATTTCCGGGTATTTCTTTACTGGTTGGGCCCTGTTAACAATACCATGTAACAGTCACGTTTGAAGGGACGAAGTGATGTGACATCTTCACGTCTCCCAGCATGGTAAATCTTCACATCTTGCCGTGATACCGGGTTGGACAAAATGCATGTTTCTGTCATCAGTGCTTACTTTAAACAGAGGGTCTACTAATGCCTGGGAAGAACATTTTCACAGAACATCACAACCTTAACTCCGTAACAGAGAAACGACACTGTTCCAAATCCATCAACAACGATCACAACGGCACAGATAACAGCATATCAACTTCAGAATAATATCAGGATTGACCAACATGCAGTTATTGTATGGGATTACAATGTGTGTTGAACTGCTAATGTAACTGTAACTATAATTTATGGCATAATTACATACAATGAGACGGTTAAAGTGGTACCCAAGGTAATGTTGATGTACTCTTTTAACATGGACATGATGTACTCTTTTAACATGGACATGCCATGAGTATGGATCATAAACTGGCATCCATTCAGAAGAGTTGTGAGGAAACTACGTCAAAGTCATGTGGTAGTTTCAAACATATTGCACACCCCCTAGCCAAATTAAAATCAAGATATAGGTTAAGATTAGTTCAAGAGAGCAATTTCATTGTTACATTTGTACATACAGTCAAATTATTTACAGTAAAAATATATTTCTGGTTGTTTATTTATCATTTGACATGTCAGTGTCCTTGTGTACCTTTCTTGAGCAGTTACCAGCTTGTGTCCCCTCGGCTCAGTGTTGTGTTGCACTCTTATCAGCTGGTTCCTCCTCTGTAGGTGTCTAGTTGTGATTTGGTTGGTTTTATTGACTCCTGCCTAAACTCGAAAATGCTTTGATTCACCCCAGAAGGACAACTCGAATTTGAATCTTTTTTCTATTTATTTGAGTGTGGTAGATTCCTTATTGCTTCAATGGCCTCTTGTTGGCCTCTTGATGCTCATTCAGGTTGAAAACCTTTAACACAAAACATTACTTTCATTCACTTTAGGTACATAAACATTTTCAACTAAAAACATTCCATCTTTTAACAAGCACTTTCATTTCTTAATTTACAATTAAATTTAACATTTAATCAAAAATAAATGCATTTCAACAAAGTAAATTATATTTCAGCATCTTATATTTTAGCTTCTTTCCTCAGGACTAGAATAATAATACATCAGATCAAACAGATTAAACATTTGCAAATATTCACCAGCAGCATCTTGGTTGAATCTTTGAGTCTCTTCTCCTCTCTCACAGGGAACTGTTTGTCCTCTGCCTGAGAGTGTGTTCCCAGGTGTGTTGCATTTAGCTCCTTAATTAAGAAGCTCACACTCTTCCTTTGAGCCACCTTCTCAGTGGAATCACACCCTAGGCTCCCTGTCTCCGCCTGCTGGACTGGAGCCGATGTGAATTGCATTTCTCAAGCTCTGACAAAACACCTCCCACTTGAGCTCCTGGTTCCTGAACCCAAGGAGGTCACAACACCTTTTCTACTGAAGTTACAGAAAATGATTCACTGCTGATGAGTTTGGTGTATTGTACTATTTCCCAGTCTGATCTTCATATTTGATGTTCTTGCTCCCATCATTTTGCTCTTCATTGGGAAGCAGAACCACTATGCGCCGGACATCTCTGTGAAGTACTGTGGCAGGGATTTTAGATGAGAGTTTTTTGTTCGTCCCCACAACTTTTCTCCTGCTGGGTTGTCCGATGGGACTGGGTAGTTTGGAAAGGTGCGGACATTTACATCACTCATAATGCCCTTTCCATCGGTGTTAACACCAACCACCCTGGCAAGTCTGTATTGACCTCTTAAGGCATTCTGGTCTGCCACCCAAACAACATCTCCTACAGCCACATTCCGCTCCCTTGTGTGCCACTTATTTCTCACAAACAGATTGGGTCCTGCCAACTGACTCCACTTCCTCCAGAATTTGTCTACTTCGGCTTGGATTTCCCTTAATCTTTTGTAGGGATAGCTTTCAAATGTAAAGCTCCCAGGGTCTCCTTTTGGTCCAGACCTTCCAAGCAAAAGTGAGTTTGGGCAGATGTACCCTACGCAGTCCTCCCTGCTTTGAATCCTGGCATCAAACGGTCTCTCGTTGGCCAAGTTAGCTGCCATGTATAGGAATGTTTGAAATTATCCCCATTTGAAGGTTCCATCTCCTCCAAGGTTGTTGAGGGCCCTTTTCACGACACGAACAGCTGCTTCAGCAGCTCCATTCCTGTGAGGTGAGTCTGCAGGATGAATTGTCCAGCTCCACTCTGTTCCATGTTTGGTAGCTTCATCCTCCAGCTCAGATTTTCCTAAGCATTCCAGAAACATGTAGACCTCCTTCAGGGCAGGTCTGGCTCCTACAAAGTTGCTTCCGGGATCTGACCACATTTTCTTCGAATGTCCCTCAATGCAGTAAATCTTTTGTAGGCCAGTAGGAAGCCTTCAGCTGACTGGTCTCCAAAAACATCTACATGTATTGCTCTGGATGCCATACAGCAGAAGACGATGCCCCATACTTTCTTCCTCACTTGGTCTTTCATCTCATATAGTCCAAACAGGTCCACAGTTGTGTATTCAAAGGGTCTTGCTGGATTTGTCCACTCTGATGTCACTGAGGTCACTCATGACTTGCACTTCCTTCCTCTGGCCTTTCTGCATATCACGCAGCTGTCAACCACCTTTTTAGCCAATCTTCTGCCTTTGACAACCCAGGCTTTCTTTCTCATCTGTAGGAGTTTTCCTGCTATTTCCTCGTGGTTTGCTCTGTGGCCCTTTTGAGCAAGAAGTGTGGATATCCATGCCTCATAAGGTAGGATTGGTACTACAACTTTGTCCTCATTGAAGTATTGGATCCTTCCTCCACATACTAAGAGTCCCGACTCTTCCTCCTTATACACAACCAACCTGCTGAGAGTAATGTCTTTAAATGTTACTCCTTCCTGGGCTGAAAGGAAAAGATGTCTGAGTGCATCTTCACATTCTCTAACAGAGAGCACAGTTCTTAGTTCTCAACTCTCTCTCTTCTTTTGAAGGAATTACCTTCCACTTTGACCTGTGGGGAGTTGGGTTCATCGTCCTCCTCTTCCACTCCTTAGCAGCTCTCAGCACCCAAGCAACAACTCGGACCACTTTATCCAAGCTGCTGAATTTCTTCACATCAATCAGTTGCCCTATAACTGAGCCAGCTGGTATTCTTCGGGTTCGAATCTCTTTCTCACCCTCAGAGGGTTTTATAAGGGTTACAGGTTCTTTACCATCAGGATGCTTCATCTTTGCCTGAGCTCTGGTGAGTGCTGCTGTGAATGTTTTCCTTTGGATTTTATTGATGCCCTCTTTTGCATTTGCCGCAACCTCCTTGGCTGACTTCTTTGGCCACTCCTCCACTGGCATTTTCAGAAAGGAAGGTCCTTTCTGCCACTCAGATTCCTCATTGAGATCAGCAGGGGTCGCTCCTCTTTCCACCATTTCATGTACCTGTGCCTTTTAGGCAGCTTGCCAATCTGGCTCCCTCTTGAGTTGTTTTTCTGTCCTCAGAAAAGTTGCTCCCACTGCAGTCCTGTTGTTGGGAAGAGAGATTGGGTCCTCGATCCAAGGGTACTTTGTATCCCAGTGTGGAGCACTACTGTGGGCATCAGTTGTAACATAGGTAAGGTCTTTTTTTATGATTTCCAGCTCTTTTTCCTCAATTAATGTCATTTCCTTTCCTCCAGGCTGACAATGACCACATCGACATCCTCCACATTTTGGTTCACAGGCTGCTCCAATACTGTCCCACTTCCATCAATCCAGAAACTCTCTGTCAACAGCTGTGCTTTTTGTTTCAGCCTGAATCTCTTCAGCTCCGATGATTTCCTCGTATTTCACTGCGGCCATACGCATGGAGCAAGCGAAGTGTGTTTCCAACTTATGTGTTGTCATCTCCACTTCCTCAAAGAGATCAGAGTGAGCTCCAGCCACAGTTTTACCCAGTGGGCTGTCCCACAAAACGAGGTCTACGACAATCTTCACCCTCTGTGGAACCAGTCTACCTTCTCTGTAGCTCAATGTTTTCTGGTCTTTTTAAATCCTCAAGTTTGACTTGGGGAAAGAACTTCTTCAGCTGTTCAGGTTCGATGACTCTTTGCACGTTGGCTATTTCATTGTGGCCATAACAAACAAGTTGGTGCGTTTTTTCTGTACCTCTGGGTGTCTTGACTCTAACTCTGAGGAAATATCTTCTGCTGTTCACCCTCATTGTTATTCCTCCAACTCCATGGACAACCAATGTGATTTTTTCACTTTCCAGGTTTAACCGGTTGGCGGCTCTGTGGGTTATGTAGTTGGTGTCTGATGCTAAATCCATCAGGGTTCCAACTTTCTGACCTGAATTTGCAGTAACTTCCAGCAGCATCATGATAACTGGTATCTCGTCATGTCTATTTCCTTCCATCAGCACAGACCGGTCCTTTTCATTGCCGTTTGTTATTGCAGTCATATTGGTAAAGGCGTTCTTGCATTTTTCTGCCATTTCGGGAGAGAGTTAAGCAATACATTTCACTTGCTCTTCTGTGAGTTTGGGTCTTTTCTTCAAGTCTTTCCCACCTTTGTTCAGCTCACGTTCTCTGTACTCTCCTTTAGGAGAGGAAAAAGTGGTGTTCTGAAGAGCTCCCCTTCTTGCATTCTCTTTTCCTGCAAAGGTAGGTGTTTTCACATTCATGTCCTTCTTCATGACACCTCAAACACCTCTTACAAGCTCCCAATCTCTTCACAGCATCTAACTTTTCGACCAGATTTAGGCTCTTGAACTGCTTGCAAAAGAATAGTTTCTCTTCATGCCTTTCTTCTCCACAGACAATACAACGTCCGTCTCTCCTGGTGGAACGTGTTGAGTAATATTTTCTTTCAAAGTTCCTTTCCGGTTTCTCTGACTTTTCAGTTACTCCAAGCTGCTCCAGTTTTTCCAAGATCTCTTCTTGTGTCTTCAGAAACTCGAGGAGACTGTCAAAATGGTTCTCAGGGGTGACTCTATTGCCGGGATTTACCATGAAGACGAGCCAATCCTTCTTCACAGGATCCGGCAGCTTGCTCTCTATGGACCTAGTGACCAGTGGGTTCTTGATGGCATTTGTCTTTCCAAGCTCTGTCAGGTCTGCCAGTGCTTTCTCCACAGTTTGGATTAAGTCGATGACTCTTCTTGGTTGATCTGCTCTTAAAACAGGAATTTTTTCAAGATCTTCAATTATTTCTATTGCAATTGTAGACTTATTCCCATATCTATTTTCAAGCACTCTAAAGATGTTCTCTGCTGTATTGTATGTTGAAAGTCTGAGGTTTCTTGAGATTTTCTCATCCATGCTGTCCAAAAGCTGAATCTTTTTGACTTCACTCGAGCCTGTTGGTTCTCCCTGTCTTTGCAGGCTCTCCCAGTCTCTCCTCCATCTGTGGAAATCTCTTTTACAGCCATGAAATTTGGGCAGACTAATTGGTTTAATTCTCACCAAGGGCGTGGTGTTTGCCGCATGTGGGGTTGATGAAGCAGCCGTTAAAGTCAGCAGATATGCACTCTTTTCTTCTTCTGAATTTCTTTGTGCAAACACAAACTCTGCTCTCCTTGCTTCAAGCTTGTTATTCATTGACTTTAAGTCCTTGACTCTGCCTTCTAGATTAGCTTTTTCAGTCTCTGGAATCCACAGTTCCCAAGATGCTAGGCTTTTACTAGCTTCCTTGACCAGCTTCTCCATGAAAACCAACTGCATCTCATAACCATCCCGATTGAGTGCAGATACAGATGTTTCAGCAGCATTATCACAAGCCGTTTCTGCTTCCTGGATTGAGATTTCCAGCTCCTTTTGCCCATAACGAGACCACAGGTTTCTTTGAACAATTATTATCACTTCATTCATTCTGATTTCACTTTCATTGATAGTTTTTTCCATGTCAGCCTCCTGCTGCTCGCTAAGCTCTTCTTCCACCTCTTCAGCAGTTCTGGCTTCTATGTCTGCGAGTAGGCCACTCCGAAAGTCATAATTTGCTTCACTGACATTTCTTCCCATCAAAGTGAGCTTCTTGAATTCCTCCCGAAGCTCAATTTCAGTCATGCTTCCTGCTCCTCTGCTAAAAAAGTTAGCTACTTTTGTGAGTGCACCTTTAGCCATTGTCCTCTCCTGCTTGAGCTGCGTGACACTTTTCCAATAGGCTTCTTCCGCCATTTTGTTGAGGTGTGTGGTTACTGCAGACAGTTTGGTTTATTCCGACTTTTCCAGGCTCTTGGTCCTTTAGTCCTTATTGCTTGGCAATGGTTTTCAACTGTGAAGTTGTGATTTGGTTGGTTTTATTGACTCCTGCCTAAACTCGAAAATGGCTTGATTCACCCCAGAAGGACACATGGGACAACTCGAATTTGAATATTTTTTTCTCTTTATTTGAGTGTGGTAGATTCCTTATTGCTTCAATGGCCTCTTGTTGGCCTCTTGATGCTCATTCAGGTTGAAAACCTTTAACACAAAACATTACTTTCGTTCAATTTAGGTACATAAACATTTTCAACTAAAA
The DNA here is from genome assembly GCF_949606895.1 of Notothenia rossii. Lineage (NCBI taxonomy): Eukaryota > Metazoa > Chordata > Actinopteri > Perciformes > Nototheniidae > Notothenia > Notothenia rossii. The sequence goes on along the minus strand of NC_136905.1, from coordinate 43,385,168 downwards.
ACATGCCATCTTTTAACAAGCACTTTCATTTCTTAATTTACAATTAAATTCAACATTTAATCAAAAATAAATGCATTTCAACAAAGTAAATTATATTTAAGCATCTTATATTTTAGCTTCTTTCTTCAGGACTATAAATAATAATACATCAGATCAAACATGGTTCAAACAGATTAAACATTTGCAAATATTCACCAGCAGCATCTTGGTTGAATCTTTGAGTCTCTTCTCCTCTCTCACAGGGAACTGTTTGTCCTCTGCCTGAGAGTGTGTTCCCAGGTGTGTTGCATTTAGCTCCTTAATTAGGAAGCTCACACTCTTCCTTTGAGCCACCTTCTCAGTGGAATCACACCCTAGGCTCCCTGTCTCCACCTGCCGGACTGGAGCCAGGTGTGAATTGCATTTCTCAAGCTCTGACAAAACAGTAGGTATACACACCTATCAGTGATGGGAAAGAGGGCTGTCCTGTTGGACTCTATCATTCCCTGAACACTCATAAAGTCAGGTACATCTGATAAAGCAGGTGATGTTTACTCATTAAAATGTAGCCGCATCTCCAAAAAAGGGCAACGAAAAAACAAGTGAATCTTAGTAATAACCAGGCTTGGAATTTCGTAATCTTAGGGGCAGGGGCATTTTTCTTTGGTGTCACAAAATATTTTAGGGCACAAAGGCCACATGCCAGGGCACAAAGGCCATTGAGGGAAACATTTGGATTTGGAGCTTTCAAATAAATAACTACACTTTCTGATAAGAAAAAGATACGAATGACATGGAAAACAAATCACTTTCTTAGATATCATGTCAAACATTATATCATCATACAGGCCTATGTCAGTAGGGCAGTAAGCCAATCAGCAGTGAGGATCTCAGCCTGCTGTCACTGACGTTGACCCAGAAAACCAAAACATCAGCCGGTAGCTGTTAGCACACAGAGCTCACAACTCCTCATATCTGTTCAGAAACTGGACAAAAGTTATCCATCCATCCATCCATCTTCTCCCGCTTATCCGTGGTCGGGTCGCGGAGGTAGCAGTTCCAGCAGAGAGCCCCAAACTTTCTTTTCCCTGGCCACATCAACCAACTCTGACTGGGGGATCCCAAGGCGCTCCCAGGCCAGCGAAGAGATATAATCCCTCCATCTGGTTCTAGGTCTACCCCTTGGTCTCTTCCCAGCTGGACGTGCCTGGAACACCTCCCTAGGGAGGCGCCCAGGTGGCATCCTAACTAGGTGCCCGAACCACCTCAACTGGCTCCTTTCGACGCGAAGGAGGAGCGGCTCAACTCCGAGTCCCTCCCGGATGACCGAACTTCTCACCTTATCCCTAAGGGAGACACCAGCCACCCTGCGGAGAAAACCCATCTCGGCCGCTTGTACCCGCGATCTCGTTCTTTCGGTCATGACCCATCCTTCATGACCATAGGTGAGAGTAGGAACGAAAATGGCGCGGTAGACAGAGAGCTTTGCCTTCTGGCTCAGCTCCCTTTTCGTCACAACGGTGCGGTAAAGAGACTGCAGTACCGCTCCCGCTGCTCCGATTCTCCGACCCATCTCACGCTCCATTGTTCCCTCACTCGAGAACAAGACCCCGAGATACTTGAACTCCTTCACTTGGGGTAAGGACTCATTCCCTACTTGGAGTGCAGTGTTTCCCCTAGGTTTACTGCCTTGGCAGGGTGCTGCTCGGGTACCTCGAAAAAAAAATTCGGGGCACCCAGATTTTTTTTTATCCTTTGGAGCAGAGAGAGGGGCTGTGGATTATTGTTATTGATATCGTACAGTAACAAAGTATTTGTACATTAAAAAGTAATAAAGTACAGTGTTACTCTGTACTTTATTACTTTAATTCAAACTGTATTCCCTTCTTATCATGTAGCCTACACTTCTTCCTTTCATTGATACATTTAAATCACCTGACTACAGCATATAACATACCTGCTGCAACCCTGTGCTGCTGCTGTTTCTCTCTGCCTCATCCTCTATTGCTGGACGCAGCTCCACCTCATCTGATCTCTGATATGAAAGCAATCGTGTTATGATCATATTGAGCTATTGGTGCGAGTCTAACATTAAACAAGCAGTCTGCTTGTCATACATTGCTGACGATACATTTTAAGTGGCAATTTGTTGAGTCACTGCCGCTAAATGTCGGTAGCATCAAGCTAGCAAGTCCTGCATTAGCCTCACATCAACAAGTGACAGAACATCCAATTATCCTGAGCTAATTTACTGAATAAACCAACTCACATCTCCTGTCTTTTTTTTCACCCAACTCATTAGACTATTCTTCTGCTGGCGTTTGATTGTTGTTTTCTGTCAAATTCAATACTGTAGTTCAAAACCGCGGTACCTGCTCACCATCTGTGAGCTATTTTTAGAATGCGCACGCTACGTTCGTTGTCGCGTTCGCGCGCGTCCACCTGGGCAGGCTGTGTGTGTCCTTCTCCTGTGACGATAACGGCTTGCGGTTAAAAAATAATAATAAACAAAATTGAAACTGGGGGGACACACAAACGGGCAGACTGCAGAGCTGTTGTTCTCCTCCTTTCCTCCGCTCTTGTCTCTGATTGTGAGTGTGTGCATTCTCGTGTGTGTGTGTGTGGGGGGGGGGGGGGGAGCCCCGCCCTTCAGAAACAGAGCGGAGGGAGAATGTGAATACGCAAGGCTGTGGACACTGAAACATGCACATTGGATAAATAACATAGGCGTTTAGTTTATTTAATAAAAGAGCACATGTTCAATGTGAAAGTGACCGTAGATATATTACTTCAGTTGCAATTTGGTGCTATATATATATATTTTTTTTTAAATAATAAAAAAACAAAATGTAAATAAAAAAAAACAACAAAAAAAACACCTTGAATTTTCAGGCAGGGCGCGGGGCTCCGTTGGCAGGGCGCAGCGCCCCGCCAAGACAATGGTAGGGGAAACACTGGAGTGGACAGTCCATCGGTTTCCTGCTGAGAACCATGGCCTCAGATTTGGAGGTGCTGATCCTCATCCCAGCCGCTTCACACTCGGTTGCGAACCGATCCAGTGAGTGCTGAAGGTCGCAGACCGATGAAGCCATCAGAACCACATCATCTGCAAAAAGCAGTGGTGCAATCCTTAGTCCACCGAACTGCAGACCCCCTCCCCCACGACTACGCCTCGAAATCCGATCCATGTATATTACAAACAGGATTGGTGACAAAGCGCAGCCCTGGCGGAGGCCAACCCTCACCTGAAATGGGTCCGACTTACTGCCGAGGACCCGGACACAGCTCTCGCTTTGGGAGTACAGAGATTGGATGGCCCTGAGTAGAGAGCCCCTCACCCCATACTCCCGCAGCACCTCCCACAGTGACTCCCTGGGAACCCGGTCATACGCCTTCTCCAAGTCTACAAAACACATGTAGACTGGATGAGCGTACTCCCAGGCCCCCTCCAGGATCCTTGCGAGAGTAAAAAGCTGATCCGTCGTTCCACAACCAGGACGGAATCCGCATTGTTCCTCCTCAATCTGAGGTTCAACAATCGGCCTGACCCTCCTTTCGAGTACCTTAGAGTAAACTTTCCCGGGGAGGCTGAGTAGTGTGATGCCTCTGTAATTGGCACACACCCTCTGATCCCCCTTTTTAAAAAGGGGAACCACCACCCCGGTCTGCCACTCCTTCGGTACTGTTTCCGACTTCCACGCAACGTTGATGAGACGTGTCAACCATGACAGTCCCTCAACACCCAGAGCCTTCAGCATTTCTGGGCGGATCTCATCCACCCCCGGGGCTTTGCCACTGTGAAGTTGTTTGACGACCTCAGTGACCTCCCCCCGGGAGATTGGTGTCGATCCCCCGTCATACTCCAGCTCTGCCTCTAACATAGAGGGCGGAGTTGTCGGGTTCAGGAGTTCCTCAAAGTGCTCCTTCCAACGCCCTAACACTCCATCAGTTGAGGTCAACAACGTCCCATCCTTACTGTACACAGCTTGGATGGTTCCCTGCTTCCCCCTCCTGAGGTGTCGGACAGTTTTCCAGAACAACTTTGGTGCCGCCCGAAAGTCTTTTTCCATGTCTTCTCCGAACTTCTCCCACACCCGCTGTTTTGCCTCGGCCACGGCTGAGGCTGCTGCCCTTCGGGCCTGTCGGTACCTTGCAACTGCCTCGGGAGTCCCCCGGGATAACAAATCCCTGAAGGCCTCCTTCTTCAGTCGGACGGCTTCCCTGACCACCGGTGTCCACCAGGAGGTTCGAGGGTTACCGCCCCTTGAGGCACCTAGGACCTTGAGACCACAGCTCCCCGCCGCGGCTTCGGCAATAGAGGCTTTGAACACCGACCACTCTGGTTCAATGTCCCCAACCTCCACAGGAATGCCCGAAAAGCTCCGCCGGAGGTGTGAGTTGAAGGCCTCCTGAACTTGGGCCTCCTCCAGACGTTCCCAGTTCACCCGAACTACACGTTTGGGCTTACCAGGTCTATCCAGAAGCTTCCCCCGCCACTCGACCCAACTCACCACCAGATGGTGATCAGTTGACAACTCCGCCCCTCTCTTTACCCGAGTGTCCAAAACATACGGCCTCAGGTCCGATGATACGATAACAAAATCGATCATGGACCTTCTGCCTAGGGTGCTCTGGTACCACGTACACTTATGAGCATCCTTATGTTCGAACATGGTGTTTGTTATGGCCAATCCATGACTAGCACAGAAGTCCAGTAACAAACCACCACTCCGGTTCAGATCAGGGGGGCCGTTCCTCCCAATCACTCCCCTCCAAGTGTCTCCATCATTGCCCACATGTGCGTTGAAATCTCCCAGCAAGATTAAAGAGTCCCCTTCAGGAGCCCCATACAGGACTCTTTCCAGGGTCTCCAAGAAGGCCGTATACTCTGAACTGCTGTTGGGTGCATAAGCACACACAACAGTCAGAGTTTTCCCCCTACATAACCCGAAGGCGTAGGGAGGCAACCCTCTCGTCCACTGGGGTAGACTCCAACAACGAAGCACCCAGCCGGGGACTTGTGAGTATCCCCACAGCCGCCCGGCGCCTCACACCTTGAGCAACTCCGGCGAAGAATAGAGTCCAACCCCTATCCAGAAGTAAGGTTCCAGAGCCGACGCTGTGCGTAGAGGTGAGCCCAACCAGATCCAACTGGTAACGCTCCACCTCCCGCACAAGCTCCGATTCCTTCCCCCCCAGAGAGGTGACGTTCCACGTCCCCAAAGCCAGCTTCTGTCGCCCGGGTCTGGTCCGTCGAGACCCTCTGCCTTCACTGCCACCCTTCTGGCAGCGCACCCGACCCCATCGCTGTTTCCCGTAGGTGGTGGGCCCGCGGGACGGAGAAGCGGAGGTGTTGCCCACGTCGCCTTTTCGGGCTGTGCCCGGCCGGGCTCCGTGGCAAGCCCGGCCACCAGACGCTCGCCGACGAGTCCTCCTTCTGGGCCTGGCTCCAGAAGGGGACCCCGGGCCGGGTATCCTCACTTTGTGTGTCGTCTTTCATGAGGTCTTGTGAACAAATCTTAGTCTGACCCCTTGCCTGAGACCAATTTGCCATGGGAGACCCTACCAGGAACACAAGGTTCCAGACAACACAGCCCCCAGGTTCATCAGGGCACACAAACCTCTCTACCACGGTAAGGTGCTGGTTCTTCAGAGACAACAAAAGTTATACATGAAAAAAACACAGACTGTCTGTGTCATGGCGAATACCGTCGCTGTTGTAACTGTGTCTATATCATGTTGTTGTGAGTGTGGACGGAGCAGCTACAAGCTTAGCCTGAACGATCCGATCTCCATTCACTGGATGACGCCCACGTCACTGTAGTCGCGTGGGCTACCTACTGTCATGATTTAGGCCACTTTTAATGGGCTTTTGCCCCTGATTACCCCTGTTTTTTGTGGGTTATGCATGGTTATCGCTCGCTTTGCGAGCGACTAAATTGATCGTAACAATATCAATTATGTGAGTTGCAGTCACCGATTTCAATAGGGTCTTCGCCGACCTCTGGTCTCAGACCCTAATAATAATATGTTGTGTATTATATAAACCGTATTGGTACAATGAGCGAAGTCTAGTGACGGACTGTGGAACATTGATTAGATTTTTCGGTACCACTTTACAATAAGACTACCCTTATAAATGATTCATAAAGGGTTTATAATTAGGTTGTTAATTATGTTGTAAACACTTTTATGACCATTTATTTATGAGTTACTAACATTTATAGCTGCCAAAGGGAGCCTTATTGTAAAGTGTTAAACACATTCCCATTTATTAATGAGTTACTGCCATTTATAATAAGGCTTAGCAGCGCAGATAAATGTGGGCTCACTATTTGGCAAGCAACCGGTCACAGTTGCCCTGTTTATCTCATGTCTTATAAAAGCTTATTAATGATTTATAAAGTTTTCACTTTCGCAACTTAATTAATAAAGGAATTACAAACTATTCGTAAGCCCTTTATAAGGGTAGTCATATTGTAAAGTGGTACCGATTTTTCTCACGGCAGTTAGACTCTAGAGACAAACCAGACTTTGCTTTTAATCTGTGTCTATCCATTTAGTGTAGTATTGTATCCAATATTACATTTGGTTTATATATTAGTCACTTTCTTATGAAATGCCAGGTTTTAGGCCTTGTTTGAACATTCAATTCTGAAAATAAAAAATCAACCATTTAATGATGATTAATGATACATTTTTTCTTTAATCCTGACGTGACTAGAGTAGATAGGAAGTAAGTCAATCTGTATATGAAGACGAGTTAAGGGATAGAGGAGAAAAGGTTATGGTATAATTACAGGGCCTGTCAATTTATGAATTGAGGAAATCAAAGTTAGTCTGTTAACCAAAGTGCAGCCATCTAATAATGTACTATCTGTTATTAAATATCAGAGGAAAAGAACAGAATGAGAGGGGTAAATCCGGAATAAAGAAGCAAAGAGATTGTAGAGCAGTGAGAAGGAAAGGAAGAAAGAGAAGACACGTTTAGACCAGGATGGATATCCGAAAGTGGTTTTCCAACAAGAAGGCTGGTAGCTCTGGCAGCAGCAAAGATATTGTGGAGGCCGAGCTTCCACAGAGGGATTTAGTTCAGAGCGAGTTAACTCCACCAGCCAGAGAAGATGTCCCGGTGGCGGCCAGAGCATCTCATGTTCCACAATAAGCGCTAGAATGGGTCAACAGCCGCCTCCAGCTCCACCTTTTAATGCCACTGCGCCTGACGATCTTGGGACAGAGGGTTATCCTGCAGTCCTACCCTGTCCGAATAATTCATGGCCAAAAACGCACCTTTACCAATAATTGGTTTAATGGAAGAAAGTGGCTGGAATATTCAGTTGTGGCTGATGCTGCATTTTGCTTTCCATGTAGAAAGTTTAACACAGGGTGTAGTGCTAATGCAGACAAAGCCTACACACAAACTGGCTTCTGTAATTGGAAATGTGCAACTGATAGCACCAAAGGTTTTCAAGACATGCATCCAGCAAGGAACATTTGAAATGCAACGCTCTCTGGATCGAATATGGTGCTCGTGTGCTACAGGATCTGAGGTCTCCACGCTTGTTAATGAGGGGCAACTGGCAAGAAATCGCCAATATTTAAGTGCGATCGTGGACATCATTGAGTTCCTTGTGTCACACCAGCAACCGCTCAAGGGGACGTTGGATGCTGTGGAGTCAAGAGAAGACGTGGAAAGTGGACTGTTTTTGTGATGTCACTGAGGAAAGACCCGGCCTTAGCAAAGGCATTCAGCAATATTCCGAAAAATGCCATATACACATCACATGACCTTCAAAACGAAATAATAGGGCTGAGTGAAATAGTGACCAGTGAAATAGTTGAAGAAATAGGAGACAGCTGGTACAGTTTAAAGGCAGACGGGGCCAAGGATCCAACAGGTTGTGAAAATGTGTCAATCGTGGTCCGTTATCTAAATAAGAACAATGATATTTGTGAGAGACTGCTGGTAATGGCACTACGAAGCATTGTTATGCCCTAAGTCTGACAGACCTTGTCATTTATGAGCTAACAAAAAGGCAGGCTTAACAACAGACAAAATCCTCAGCCAGTGCTATAATGTACGTGCCATCAATGTTGTGAATGACTGTGCCGAGCATGGCGTCAAACTCACCTTAGACTTTGAGGCAGCAGCCAGGAGCGAGGAGCACCTGCAGAATGTGCTGCAGGCAGTTGAGCATGACCGCTCTAAACAGCCAAATTTGCGCCACTGCAGGCGCAAGCTGGACCAGGACTAGGACTCAATTTCAATGTTGTTTTTTTTGGTCTTAAATAAATAAATTTTGTTCTATTAAAAATGAATGTTCTCAAAAACAATTTCTTGCAATTTTGCATTTTTAGAAATTGCCTATGAAAACACCCAAACTGCCAATTTTCATATTTTTCACATGTTGTGTTCCACCTCTAAATCTCAATGAATGTTCCCAAAACTTTGCAAAAGCTATTTGTATGTGTGTCTGAACAAAATGCAACCCCAGACAGTTTGATATATTGAGATTTAATTTTTGCATGGCAATTTGATGCACCCTAATGATGGTGCAAGTGTGATGTCAGGGAAAAGAGGAGGCGTACAGAAAATACTGCAGGAGAAAGTTGAGAGAGAGGTCCCATATGTGCATTGCTTCAACCACCAATTACATCTGGTGGTTATTCATGCCATGTCATCAGAGAACACTCTGCAAGTCTTTTTTGATGTGTGTGACATGCTTTATCGGTTTCTGAAAACCAACTGTCCGCAGTGTACACAGGACAACGCCTGAAAAGGTTATTGGACCAAAGGTGGACCTGTCACCTAGGTACCGTGTCAGTCATAGCCAACAGTTATGACTCTGTCGAGCAGTTCCTTGCGGAGATTGACAGCAGTGGCCTTCCCATCCAACTAAGAGTAGAGGCAGCAGGTCTCCTAAAAGCAGGTCAAGAGCCCCACTTCAAGTTTACTGCGGTTATGGTCCACAAAATCCTCACTCTTCTGGACCCTCCTAACAAAGTCTTGCAGGATAAAAAAACAGACCTCTACACTGGAGTGAAGGTTGTTAAAAGTGCGTTGGATTGCTTGGAGCATCTCCGGAGTGACTTGGAGTTCAAAGCCCTTTGGGCACAGTATTCCACTGGCAGCTCAGCTGACGCATCAGAACCAGCAGCTCCTCCACCAATGAAGAGAGCTCGTCAAGTCCCTACACACCTGAAGCAGTACGTGGTGAAGAGTACTCATGTCAGCAGGACATAGGAAGTGAGACAGAGTGCAAGCGGCTCTTCTTCAGCACATTGGACAGTGTCATTGGGGAAATGAACAGGAGATTTTCTGAACTACATGTAAACAGCTAGCTGGTCGAGGCGCTTTGTGCCCTTGACCCTTAAAATCCTCACTTTTTGGATTTGCAGAAGGTGACACCGCTGCTTGAGCTCACGAAAACCACTTTGGGGGAATCTGAGTTTGCTGTAGCTCAAAACTTTTTGCAGTCTGAAATGGCCCGCTCTACTGGGGATGTGTGGACCCCCACTTCCATCCTGCAGCTCTTCTCCAGGCCTCTTGCCGCTATGCCAACCGTGCTTACCACACTGAAACATGGAGTGACTTTTCGGGCGTCCTCGGGTACGTGTGAGAGCACCTTCACAATGCTAACGAATGTCTTCAGTCAGCACAGACGAAGCATGCTGCACCCGAGAAAAGCCTGCATGATACAATTGGCGTGTGAGGCGGATCTCACAAAAGAATTTCGGGAAAAAGACTGGAAGGAGCGCTTATTCAGAAAGTTCAATAAGCAAACAAGGAAGCTGCAGCTTTACTGAAATAAGGTAAGATACAATTCTGCAGATTTATCTTGTTAAAAAAAAGCTTGGTGTGTCAATTAATTACATTGCCAGTATTTTTCGTTGTTGTGTGACGACCCCTACTTTACCTGTTGTGTGTGTGTACGTCCCTTTAATGTTCAGCACTGATTGAGGCCATCTGGCTGTCGGTATGGTCATGAGGAGTGAAAGGCCCGAGCCAGACACTTGCTTGTTCTCTCTGTTGGAGGATCTGTTTTGGAGAGCAGCTACCTCACTTATGATTTTGTTTCCCTTCACCTTAGTTTGGCATTCAACACTTTGCACGACCACACAATGTTCACACACCCACACATACACTACTGATCTTACTGATTAACCAACCCACTCTCTTCAGTCTGCGTATAAATGACACGACTTTACACATTGGAAAATGCGTGCAATAGATACGCTAAAGTCCGATTTTGCGTGCCTATCATACGCCAACTATTCCCATTGAGTTCTGAGTCCGAGTTTTGCGTGCATATGAGACACAAAAGGATACGGTCGGGTCTGAGAAGACCGGAAGCTGTGTGGTCCATAAAAACATGTTATTACTCAATATCAAGCCACGATTATTGATTTTATTTGTAATCGTATAATGTCTGACTTTTTTTGTCGTCCGTGAGGAAAATAAATGGGGCTCAGAGCCTCAAAATACTGAAATCTGTATTGTTTTTAATCTTTTTTTCCTTCAAATTTGTTATCCTTTTTTAAATAACACACTGTTATTTACTCAACAATAACACACAATTATCCTTGTTTTTATTTATTCGTTTGATTCTATAATATTGGACTTTTTAGCCGTCCGTCAGGAACTGATTTTCAAAATAAAGTCACCGGAAACAGACGTAGGCCCGGTTCAAGCTCGATGATTGGATGTTGTAGCCGCAATGCACGCTGGGATATGGTGTTTCCCACATAGCACGTTACGTTAAATGTCCACTGGACGCAGCGCAGTCCAATTGGAGAAGGCGATTCGCCATTAAAAGAAGAAGAAGAAGAAGAAGACATTGAACCCTCTTTGACACGAAGTTCCTCGAGGTAAACCCATGTTCTGTAATGTCATAAATACATTTTACAGTGCTTTTGAATCACTTTACACAGCACCATGTGTCGACATACAAGCTTACGCGTGCAAATTATTTGCTAGTTAAATCGTGAACTGCTCAGTTAACATCATTGAGTTAGCCTTAGCTAACTTCTGTCGTTTTACGAAGCTGTTGCAGTTTAAAATCAATCGATAGTAACATAGTTGATCATGTTGTAAATAGAATGGGGGTTCTTCAGTTTTTTGACAGTATTTTGGGTTGTAAAGCTTAAATTCACTCTTCGAGCCGATCTGAGATCTGCTCAGATATTTGTCCCGTTGATATTTAAACAGACATTACTAGCCGCTAGCCGATACATGATCCAGTATATTCTGTGCATTAACCAAAACTAAAAACGCATTAGCAGGTACAGGTTACCAAAAAACATGCATCTGAAGATGATATGTTATACATTAGGAATTCATAATAACTGAATCATTGTTAAAACCAGGGGTGGGGTTTCAATCCGTGTATCTACCGTCCAATTGTTTTTCTTTATTAAACACGTAAACGGAAGAGTGTTCGAGAGTCCTTTTTGCTTTTTGCCTTACTAAATGGTCTAATGGTCATTGGAGCAAGGGGTGGGGCGAAAGTGATTTCGAAACAAAAGCACTCGTTTGCTAAAATCACACTTGAATCACTACAGTATCCTGCTGAAGGAACGGTGATTATTATAAACAAGGGGAATTTAGCGATCACAATGAAAACGGCCAAGACACTTATTGAGCCCAGAAAATGAATGTTATTAAGGGCTGTAAATAAAATAATTCTATGTCTAAAATGGACAACATTGTTAGGAGATTTAAAATATACAGTGGTTCTGCACTGCGGTCACTCAGCCGCCTCTCGCGTTTGTTTTTTCAGATAAGCTGCTCTTCATTATTCCTGCTATATTTGACGAGTGATCCAAATATTTGTTACCACAAGTTCTTAAGGAAACTGACACTGTTGGACTCGGTTCTAATTTGACTTCTACCAGAAATAAAATGAAGTACTTTTACTGTGTGTGAGTAATCCTCTGTCAAAGTCCCCTCCTTAGTACATGTATAATGCATGTTTTTCTGCTATCTTTGATGAATGATACAAATATAATTGTACAATTAGTTCTCAATGAAGTTGATACTGTTTGACTTTGTATTAGTTAGCCTACTACTTACAATACATTGAAGTACTTTTACTGTGTATTTATTGAGAAATACTCTGTCAAAGTCCCCTGCTGAGAACAAAATCAAGCCACTTCTGCTAAGTTTGAGGAGGGAATTCTTTTTTGTTGCCATTAGTTCTTCGTGAGATTGATCCTGTTGGTCTCATTACTAGTGAAACTACCCCCACAAGTAGCCTACTATGAAGTACTTACTGTGTAATGTTCCAGTAATCCTCTGTCAATGTCCCCTCATGAGAACAAGAATGCATGTTTCTCTGCTATTTTTGAATAAGCGTTAAAAAAAACTTTCTTCATGAGACTGATATTGTTGGACAGAGTATTTTAAGAAGATGGTAGACTGCACACTGATACACTCTGTCACTCTGGTGGCCCTCTTATGATGCTGCCATCTTTTAATAAAGGATTATTTCTCAGCCGCTAGTTAGTTCCTCGCAGATTCTTCAGTCTCATCAGCCTCATTCTTCCATCAGTCCCAGTCAACGCCTCCAGCACAATTCCAGTGTCTGACTCCATATGATATTGTCCTGATGCTGTATACAAGGGTGATGCCCCATGATCACAAAATGACCCCTCTAGAGTCTGAGTGCCAAGGACCTTATATTATGTCTGTCATTAATGTTACATCACCCATTATAACAATTTTCTTTCCTTTTTCCTCTTCTCTTAAATGAATAGTCCTGTCTTTAAGTATAATACAATGTAAAGTCCTTTTCCTGCACCATTTTAAGGCTTCAAAAACAGGCATTTTTGTATGTGTTTGGAGAAATAACACAATCAATGGCCCAGAATTGTACTTAAACTATGAATCTTGTGGTGCTTGAAGAAATACACACTGGCTAAGCCGGCCAGGTTATATGCCTTTTTTGGAGTCCTTTTTTGCAATATTTATTAAAATGTCACTATTTATTTAAACAAACCACTATCTGATGATAATACAAGCAACCATAAAACACCCTTTAATAGAGAGCCATTGAAGCCCATGAACAATTTATCCTTCCACAAATCTTTTCAACTGCTTTAAGTTAGGGCGCTATCTGTGCAGAAAATTAAAAATATTCTTAATTTGCAGTATTTTTTTTTAAAAGTGTTCAGAAAGACTGCATCAACTGTATGCTATATATATATAATATCAATATTTGTATTAACTAACCAAAGTCAATTTAAATAGCGGGCACAAATGGGTTAATTGCCATGCATGTGGTGTTTGATATAGTTTACGTTCAATTTCAACTATTTCAGGCAGAAAAACGTATATTGACTAAACCTTTTTTAATAATTTACTATAATTTAGAAAGTTTTTTATGAGAAATCATTTCAAAAGTAAACTTTTTTTTCATTTTATATTTAAATTTGAAATGTTTGCACACAACATCATTAATTTATACATTTTTATCAATTTTTTAAAATTATGAATCCATTTATTTTATTGTATTTCCTTGAGGCTGGGGAAGATGTCCAGCATGTAGTTCAACATGCAAATGTACTAATGCAAGTAAGTATACATTTAACATGGAAAAGGAAATAAAATAGGTTTCATAGGAGGGTGTGGATTTATTTTCTCTCACCTTGTAATTACACAATCAAACCATCAATCATTTAGATATGGCATTCACTCACAAAACATTTTTTGTTGAATTGGACACATTTTTCGAAGCTCTATTGACTGATATGCAATGACTGGGACTGATGGAAGAATCTGCGAGGAATGAACTAGGAGCAGAGAAATAATCATATTTTAAAAGACAGCAGCTTCATAAGAGGCCAACAAGAGTGTCTCAGTGTGCTGAAGGATAGACCAGCTACCCAGGCCAGACTCTAAAGAATTTCCAGGAGTGCTGATATCAAGTCTACCATCCTCTTAAAATACTCTGTCCAACAATATCAGTCTCATGAAGAAAGATTGTTTAACACTTATTCAAAATAGCAGAGAAACATGCATTCTTGTTCTCAGGAGGGGACATTGACAGAGGGTTATTGGAAAATTACACAGTAAGTACTTCATTTTATTTCTGGTAGAAGTCAAATTAGAACCGAGGCGGTGGTGTATAGCCGAATCACATCCCCACCCTCACTCATGTCACATTTTGTGGACTGGCCATCGGGAATACCGGGAGTTTTCCCAGTGGGCCGGTGCTGTTCGTGGGCCGGAGGGCCGCTCGGAATTTAAAAAAAATAAGTGGGCCTGTCTGTCAATTAAACCCAGGGCATCTTTTCCCCCCCAGTCTGCCACTGGTTGGGGGGGGGGGGGGGGGGGGTCATGAGCGCTCAGTGCCCAGGGGCCCCTGGAGGTACTAATCCGGCCTTGGTAGTGATTCAAGTGTGATTTTAGCAAACGAGTGCTTTTGTTTTGAAATCAAGTTTCGCCCCGCCCCTCGCTCCAATGACCATTAGAACATTTAGTAAGGTAAAAAGCAAAAAGGCCTCTCAGACGCTGTTCCGTTTACGTGTTTCATAAAGAAAATAATTGGACGGTAGATACACGGATTGGTTTCAAAGGAGTTTTACATACTCTTGTTCCTCCATTGCTAATAGAATAACATCAATGCCCTATACCAAAACATTTTAATCATACCTTTCCCTCATAATGCTGATGTTGGTCTAAACTTGAATTCACTTAATATCAGGCAAGTTTAAATTACAGCTACACCTATGATCTAACTAACACCTTTTTTTGTTTCAGCACAATGTCGAAAGAAACTGAAAAAACAAACAAACTAGAAGCTCTTCTTCTGCTTGGGGATGCATGTTGAGGACACACAGGCAAGTTTCTTGTTTTTTTATACCCAAAGTGTCATTATTTAAATCCAGTTAGTTAATGCCCATTTTTTTCTCCCTCTGTGTTTCTTTACATTCCATTTCCATAAAGAAACTCGACAAGGAGACTCAACAAGGAGACGCAAAAAGAAGGCGCAAAAAGAAGACAAACCACGACCAAAAGTGACCTGGTGGAAGAGAGACCAAGATGGGCAACGTGTGGCCAGCAGCAAACAAAGGAAAAAAAGTTCTTCTAATGGTTAGTCTACATTTTATTAATTTAATCAAAGTCAGTATATGTGATTTGAAGTAGCCACTGGTTTAATAATGCTGTTGATACTTCATATTTCTATATATTTGCACATCGATTTTGTCAGAGGACTAAGGACTAAAACCAATAAGTGGATGTAAATGACATGATAATGCAAAAATACATTGAGCTTTGATATTTTTCATGTTTGCTGAAGGTTGGTGTTTTTGTAACATTTCTTTAAATCTGTCAATTAGCTAAAATAATCTGTTTAATGGGTTTGAATAATTTCCCCCCAAAACAGATGGTACTTCTCCATGCAGTAGTTCCACCATAACAACGCCATGTCTAAGCTACCAAGATCCTGGTAAGAAAACAGCTACTTTTTAAGACTTTTTCTAGATAAGATATGTATCATATGAAATGTTTTCCTCATGGTATGTATTTATTAGGGCATTCAAACGATTACAATTTTTAATCAGATTAATCACAGCCTAAAAATTAATTAATCATGATTAATCACCATTCGAACTATGTCCAAAATATGCAATTTCTTTATGTATATTATTGTGGGAATGGAAAGATAAATGAAAGAAGGCGGATATATCCATTTAACATACAGTATGTATGTATGTTTATTATAACATTGTTCTGTGTGTCAAAATGAAAGAAAGCCCACACACCTATCAATCATCAAACCATGGGGTCTTATTTCATTACGTGTTGATTTCTGTCAACACGATGTATAGAGATTTACTACAGCATAAGTATTCTCCGTCAGGACTTCCTGCAACAACACCACGCCGTTATCTTGATTCTGATTGGCCAGAAGACATTATCAAAGATGTTCTATTGAGAAGACGATCACTACGTGACAAAAGTTTTCAAAACCGTTTGTAGTCTTCGGTATTTCCAGACTAGTGGCTACTGAAAACAATCTTACTAACTGCTGTCTATGCAATTTACTCCGTGCGAGTTGGCGGACTTTATTTTGCTTACTTTAACATCATTTTTCATGGTGGGGCTAAGCCATTTCTTGGTATGGCTGTAGCCAACCCAGCGTTGCCACTGGTGGGATGTATGGGGCGGCCATTCTGCACATGCGTTAAATGCGTTAAATATTTTAACGCAATTAATTCAAAAAATTAATTAACGCCGTTAACGCGATAATTTTGACAGCATTAGTATTTATATTTCTGTATTTAAAGATTTTAATATGCAGAGACTTGAAGACCTTCTAGACTCTCCCTTACGAAAAAACACTAGTATTAACAATTACTATAGAAATACCACAAAAAACTGCTATAGTATTTCTATGGTGTTTTGGGACAAACTATAGAGAATTACTTTAGTAATACTATAGAGTTGGCTATGGTGATCTTATAGTGAAGTTACAGTTATACTATAGTGTTTCCTGTAGTATTTCTATGGTTTTTCGGCCACTATAGGAAATTACTATAGCTATACCATTGAGTTTTATGTAGTATCACTATAGTGCTTTCTATATTATTTCTATGGTTTTTTGAAACACACTACAGAAAATTACTATAGTAATACTATAGAATTGGCTATGGTGATCTTATAGTGAATCTATAGTTAATTAGCTTTAATAATGATATATTAATCCCTATAGTAAGTATGGTATCGACAAATAAAAGTTAGCAAGCAGAGCAGTTTCAATTTGAAAGATAGGGACTTTATTAACAAAAAAAAATTCAATGTTCACAGAATATGAATACGAATAACTTAAATGTAAAAAAATTACAAGAACCATTTCCGGCCTGAAACAGAAAGGGTTGGGCAATGAAATTAAGGGAAAAAGTGTCCCAACCCCTATATACAGTATAAACACATTTCACATTCATATACTTACAACCCATGCCTCTCTACCAAGTCAGAGATGCAAACTCTGACAAGCTTGAGGCTGGTCTTCTCGGTAAGAATGCCATTTTGCAGTTCATCAAATACTTCTGGAATTTTCTTCTTAAGTAGATCAGTTAGGCCATTCAGAAGAACTGATTCTTGGCTGAACAAAACAATAAGAGCAAGCACAGCACAAAGTAAAGTTCTGGCCTGTGTGATTTTTTGAAACACAATTTAACACGCCTGTATGTATACCTGAGTTTGACAGACTTCTCTTAGGACAGGCTGAAGATCTGGTGCTTCAGAAAAGTGCACTTGGAATCTGTCAAAGTTACTGATTCTCACTTCTATCAACATCTATAAACTCTTTGAAGTCTGTGTTGTATTTTAAAATCCTATCAAGGACAAATCCAAATTCACCTGTTACTTCCAGGAGATGGTTTGTGCTTTGGACACTGTAGATTTTTCTTTTAATTTACTTTTTGCTAGGACTTTAACAGATTCCTGCAGCTCATTCCAACTTCCTGTAATTATAAGAAAAAGACAAATTCATCCTGATGTTGACTAATCATATTATGCCAGATTAAATTAAATGCCATCATCTCTCATCTTCTAGTTAAACCCATTAATACACACCTTATATAAATTATAAGCAGTATGGTAATTTTAAGTTAATTAACTTCACCCATAAAGACAACTTCTAGAGAAGCACAGGGGAGATTCTTCTCAGCCTCCAGTGGTATTTTCTCCTGGAGGCTGGGTATTTCATTATATTTTTTATTTGTATTAAAAAACATCTCTCCGCTGTTGTCAGTGAGTATTTTACAAAGACTGAAACAGCGCCCCTCTAAATTAATGTGTGGTGAAACACAGTATTGCACTCTACACTCACTCTATACTACACCCGCAGTCCGCTGTGTCAGGGACATGTAACAGCGCCCCTCTAAATTAATGTGTGGTGAAACACAGTATTGCACGCTACACTCACTCTACACTACACCCGCAGTCCGCTGTGTCAGGGACATGTCAAGGAAAGCCCGCCGGCCTTCCCTTCCAACGATTTGATTGGTCGGAAGGCAAGCCCGCCGGCCCTTCCCTTCCGACCAATCAAATCGGGAAGGCCTAACTGCCGTGCGTGATGCTGCGTCTCACATACACAGTTGCCTTAGCGACAAGAGACAGATATGAAATCTCCCTTCTACACAATATAATATTTGCAAGTATAGAGTAGTGGCTGATTTTTTTGTCAGAAACAGGTAAACTGTTTACACGTACTACTAATAAATAACTTTAGTGCGAGTAAGTTACGTATTTGCACTGTAAGAGACTGTATATCAACGCAGCCTCTCGCACTTTCTCGCCACATCTGGCCGAACAATGAAACCTAGCCAAAGTAGCTAGATAGTATTATATAGCTGCTAATTCTATCAATATAATGCCGATTGAAGAATGATCACAGAAAAGAGTGTAAGCTACATTAAGTTAAGATAAAATAAATATAATAAAAAAGAAGAAGAAGAACGGCCTAAAGGAAAATAATTGTCATCCAAGCAGCTAAACTCAAACAATAGTTAGCTGTTCAACATTGGCAAAACATATTTATTTAAGTTTAAAAATATGTATTTAGACCCCTAGCTTGCTCACATTATGACAATATATCTGCTCACTTTGTTAAAAACGTTTTGTTTCTGTATAACTTACCTAGAGTTAGACTCTCCTCCGCTGACATCCATCCTCCACAGCAGCCAGAGGTGAAATGGCAGTTGGGACATTTGATTGACAGTTGGACAGTTGAAAAATGATACATTTGAAATAACTCAACCGTGATTGGGCAGGACAGTGCCCGATGTTAGTGCCCAATGTTAGCCCAATGTTAGCCCAGTGTTAGTCAACACTAATGTGTTGACTATGTGCATTTTTATTTTTTCTATGTACACACATGTGTGTAAAATAGTTCAGAAATGACACTGAATGTGTTGAATTGCCTTTGACACAGCAGTGTGTTAAAAAAAATGACACATTAATTCTAGGAGTGTAATACTTTTACAAACACTATGGTAATAATATGCATTCATTATGACAATATCATACTATTATAGTCCGTGTTCTATAGTGTGTTCAAAAAACAACTACAGAAACACTAAATATTATATTGCAGTAGTACTATTTAAAATAATATAGTCTTAATACAGAAACACCAAAAAACCCACTATGGTAATACTTTTACAAACATTATATAATAATATGCATTCACTATGACAATATCATGCTATTACTATAGGAGTGGTCTACAGTGTGTTCAAAAAACAAATACAGAAACACTATATATTATACTATAGTTATACTATTTAACATAATATAGGAATACTACAAAGATCTAGATACATAGTATTACTATTGAAATATTATAGGGCTACTATAGCTAGTAAAATGGCACTACAGAAAAGACTATAGTAATAAGATAGCTGGTGAAAAATACTATAGAACTCTACAAACTTACTATAGGATACTATACAACTCTTATAGTATACTATAGTAATACTATAGTTAATTTTCGTAAGGGCTGAGACCATTAAGGAGCAAGATGTTGGTGATGTGCCACCATTGTCATCTTGGACTCAAAGGCAAAAAGAGTTTCAACAGTGTTGGCAACAGGCGAGGCCACAGAACGTTGACAACTTATTAATAACTAAGAATATCGTCAAGATGACCTGCAATCACTGTCTCCTGGAAGAAGCTGTCATCCGTTGTGAGGAATGTATGCCATCAGAGTGGTTTTGTGCAGAGTGTGATATCTTGGTTCATACAAAACACACTCTGCACAGTAGAAAGACCACCTGTAATGGATTTTACAAGTACATTCCTCCAACAGAGTCTGTGAAACTCCAGGATGGCAAATACATCATTTCTAAACAAGGTTAGTGTCCCATTTTTTTAATTGATCGGTCTTTTTTCCCCTCACAAAAAAAACAATTTTAATCTCAAATTGCATGCTGTTATCATAGTGCTTGCTTACAACATTGTTAAATCTCATCCTGATTGTACTTTGACCTTGCAGATCGTTGGCTTCCAACATCTTTTCCTTCAAGGATATGTTCTTGTGAAGTTTTCGATGTTGCAGTCTCTGTGTTGGTAGACCTATCATATTGGTGTGCTTAAATGGTAGTTTTTGGTGAAATTGTTTTTTTCAAAGTATTTTTTAACTAATACATTACTCTAATTCATTGTTATTGTTTTTTTATTTATGTGTTCTTAGGCCGTTACGATTTTAATGTTCCAGAGCTAACATGCACATTGAACTAAGAAATGGGGTCCAGATTTCAATGACTTGGTTAGGAGTGGATACTGGCCAGTTACCATGCAAGCACAGACCCTGTTCCACCAAGATCTGTTCCATTCCTTTGAGTCTATGAAGACGGCAGCTCCAGGAATGTCTAGACAAGCCTTTACTTTGATGTTGGACCAGAGAAAAAAGCAGTTTGGAAGAGTAAATACAAATGTGAAGCTGAAAGACAAATACATGTAAAATCATAATAAATATATTTATGGACAAATACGGATGAGCGAGATATGATACAAAATATGATAACATATATAATGTATTTTTATTTCAGACTGGCAAGATGAATGCAGATGCTTTTCAGAGAAGCTTTCTGCAGTATGTGTACTGCACATTTGAAGAGAATAAACTTCTGTGTAAAGAGCCATTTGTCTGTCCAGCCTGTAGCCCTGAAATGGTGGCTGTTTCAGTAGATGGCAATAGGAAACTTTACAGGTTCCAGAAAACAAACCACTACGTTTTTAACATTGACACAGCACTTGTCCTTGGTCCTTGTATTTGAATTTGACATTGGGATTGCTATTTTTATTTATTTTTTACATTACATGTCATTTGTCCGCACCTACAGGGTTACTTGGAGAGGGTCGGAGTCCGACCCTTGTCAATTAACTACAGGGGTCCCTCAGGGCTCTGTTCTCTGTCCCCTCCTCTTCTCCCTGTACAAAAACTCGCTCGGATCAGTCAATAGCCCGCATGGTTTTTCATACCACTGCTACGCTGGCGACACCCAATTAATTCTGTCCTTTCCCCGCTCAGAGACCCAGGTCGTCACATGCATCTCTGCTTGTCTAGCACAGGGGTTCCCAAAGTGGGGGTCGCGACCCCCCGGGGGGTAGATGATAGATGATTACAAAATTAAAATGTAAAATTAAAAAAAAAAAATTTTTTAAATTGATTAATTTTTTTTATAATTTTTTTTTTTAATTATTATTAATAATAACGTTTGCATAGACATGTATTTCTTTGACAATCCACTAGCGCAGTGTTTCTCAAACTTTTTCTTTTTGGGGCCCCTGGTCTAGCAGACATCTCTCAGTGGATGTCTGCTCACCACCTCAAGCTCAACCTTGACAAGACTGAACTGCTTTTCCTTCTGGGAAAAGATTGTCACACTCTTGACCTAACAATCAACATCGGCACCTCTATTGTTTCCCCGACTCAGACTGCAAGGAATCTGGGTGTGACCCTAGATAACAAACTGTCACTTCACTGTAAACATATGCGTTTTACAAAACTGCCCATCAAATAAATCCTGAAGAGCATCACTCTCTCTCTGCTGCCATTCTTGCATGGCCTGTAAAACCCCAGGAATTTCAAGTAGCTTGGTTAGAAGGCGCTGCAGCGGAATACGCTGATATGAATCACAAACTGAGACTCGTCGGACAGTGCCAGTGGCAGAGGCCCTTTGCTGAACAAAGGATGCCCCCCCAGTGAAAATCTCCTCAACTGGCTGAATGAAGTTTCCTGATTTAGCAAAATACTGCATCTCTTTATAATCTGTATCAAGTCCTTTGAAAGGCTCGGCTAATTCCAAGAACTCCAGCCCAAGCTCTTCTACCTCTGGGCTTTGATCAAGACCAAAATGACGAAATAAAGACATAGTCTTTGATTCTAGTTTGCCCACAATATCACCAATTAAACTAGAGGTGTGTTGAAACATAAAGTTTAAGTTAGAGAATGTCAAAGAAGGTTTAGACCTCAGATGAGTTAAAAAAAAGGGCTACCCGGTTGGTCATGTCATCTTGCCCTATAGTTCATCCCATTCATCCTCAAGTTCCTCATCTCCCTGTACAGGCTCATTTTCAGCAAGCTGTATGTCAACAGGCTGGGCTGGACCTTCAAGGGGATCATCGAGAGTATCACTTTGGTTTTCATGCTCCTGTAATAGGTGTCTTCTATAAGACCTTATAAAAGAAAATGTTCTACCACAACCAGTTTCACTACATTGGAAATATGTTGATGAATGGTTTACATGATGTACTGCACGTAAATGTTGAAAGAGAGTCTTGGCATCCCCTGCCTTTTGCATTTAAAGCAAATATATGCCATCTGCTCAGGCTAATTACATGGAAGCTATTGGAATAAAAATGCATTTTCAGTAACATAAAATACAATGCAGTCAATGCCATTTCAAATAATTCCTTTACCCAGCTATGCAGACCATCTGCTTGCTGTGAACGTAAAAAAAAACATGTTCTTACCTTTTAAATCTATCAATAAGGTCTGTCAACTGCCATTGTGTCAATGTGTCACACACAAAACCGTCCATTGATCTGAGACAAAAAACACATAAAAAGCTTAATAAAAATTAAACATAAAATGTACATTTGCATGACTTCAACCTCACTGCTGGGGCTAATTTATTCAGTTGATGAGGCTACTAAAACTGACAAATGTCTGCTTCTCCTATTTATTTATTTGTATTACCTGTTGTATTCAGCACACACAAGCCCCACTTACTATGGTTATTGGCATTGTATTTTATCTGCAGACTTATGGTTATATCAAAGCCTTTATTTTTATATAGAGTGATACACTTTTGTGACTGCTAGAAACAGGTCAACCCACAATAGAGCAAGATTAGTTAACCAACTGCACCAGTGGTTCTCAACCTGTAGGTCCCCACATGATTTGGGGGGGGGAGGGGGTCCCCAGATGACAGTGAAGTGACAATTTAAGGATTTTTAGGACCTTTTTAATACCTAAAAACAACATTACTGCATCAAAAGTAAACAAACTATACTATAAAAACTGGTCAAACATTGGCCAAATATTATAAGAAAGAGGCAAAACATTTGAAAATAGCAGATCTACAAGCTCACAATGCCTGAGCCATTGTGAGCTTGTAGATCTGCTATTTTCACAAAATTTACCCTGGGGACCCCAGTTCAAATACACACTAAATAATGCTGGGTTAAAAACAACCTCATTTGGGTCGTTTTTTAACCCAACGCCAGGATCAATATTGGACCAACCCAGCAGTAGTTAATTTGACCCAACGAAATGGGTTGTGTATTTTAACTCAGCAGATGGGTTATACATTTAATCCAAATGCTGGGTCAAATTAATTACAGCCCTGGGTAAATTCTACCATGAACTGGGTTAAATATTACACCCAAATGCTGGGTCAAATCAATTACAGCCCTGGGTAAATTCTACCATGAATTGGGTTAAATATTACGCCCAAATGCTGGTTCATAATAGCTGCGATGGGTTAATTCTACAAGTTATTATCGTCATGTTTTTAATGCAATACCCATATCTCTTAAACATTTAAATTACAAACCCTTTAAAATACATCCTATATTTGGTCATGCAAATAATATAATATGCAATAAACGCTTTTAAACAATGTTGGAATCTTAGAAAAATATTCATTTTATTTTTATAACAATTCACAGTTCAATAAAGTGCAAAAGATTCAGTTCACAATAAAGTGCCAAACTTTCTTTAAACAAAACTTAACATTTATGCATGTACAGTACAGCCTGTCAGTGGCGAGCCGTCAGGGCCCTCTAGGCCCTCTGTGAGGGCCTAAGATATTCTACAAAACAATATTTGAAAACATTTTAAAAAAAAAAATATTTAAAATATTTTTTTATATTTTTTTTTCATTAGTTTTACCAAAATAAATTGATTTAATTGTATTCAAAATAACATTTCCAAAGAAATAAATCCTTCTAATCTGCCTATTCAGTTGGAATGTGAAGGGCTAAATGAAAGAAGCTCGTCTCTGCGAGTTACTGTGAAGAGAGGAGCTGTTGGACGTCAGGCGGTCCAGCTATGAATTCACAGCTATAGTAACTGAACGAGAGAGTAATGTCAAATGACAGTACAATTGACCAATCGTATCTTCCCTCTAAATGGGTGGGTGTTATTATCGCGGACTTTATGACAAGTTCCGCCCGCTGTGAAACTTTTCTTGTTTCCATAGCAACAATAACTTCCTGTCAGTAGCGTTAACTCGCCTTCAAAATAAAAGCATGCCAAATTACACTTCAGACATACAACTGCGACGAAAGTAACAAACGCAATGCAATATCCTTTTCAATTTCAAAAAACACAAATAGGGTTATTTATAGGTGTTGTTTTGTGTGGTAGAGGGTCGCTTTCATGATGCGTTTTGCACCCCGGGCCGTTGTTTTGATATTCCGCTGAAGTATATGCTGTGACGTCATAACTAGGGAAGGGGTGGGGGTCAGAGGGCCTAGGT
Source organism: Notothenia rossii (assembly GCF_949606895.1). NCBI lineage: Eukaryota > Metazoa > Chordata > Actinopteri > Perciformes > Nototheniidae > Notothenia > Notothenia rossii. Next base: position 43,360,688 of record NC_136905.1, on the reverse strand, counting down.
ATAAAAGTCACGGCTCGCCACTGCAGCCTGTAAACAACACACATTAGCAGATCTAAGCTCATAGTGTGGCACGAAGTGACATGCTATGAGCTTGCTGATTTGCGAGGATGCATTTGTTCTATTGTGTGTTGTTTACAGGCTGTACTGTACATAACACACATTAGAACAAACACATCCTAACAGCATCCTAGCAGATCTACAAGCTCATAGCACGTCACTTTGTGCCACGCTATGAGCTTGTAGATCTGCCATTTCTAAATCTCAAAATCTTTGCTTCTGGTTTGAGAACCACTAATAGAAACATACGTTTTTTCAGAAAACTGTTCAGAAGACATTTGTAGAATAGGGTACTCCCAAAAAGGCTTGAAATTCCCAATAAGGGTATCCCACCCACACCACATATTCCCTTTTTTTCCTTACAAAAGCAATTAATAAAAATGTGCATCTAGTACTCGCCCTAACCAAAGCAGCATCTAAAGGGCATGTTTGTGTCAGACAAATTTGTCACCAACCATGATGAAAAACAGCAAATATGCCAGCCAGCCATAGCAAATTACTGGTTCATATACTGGCTTTGTAAACGTTACAAAGAAAATCCTCCAACATGATCACAAAAATGTACTGCTCCTTTTGGTGATCCGAACTACAGGAAACTAAGATGTGAAAATAAACATTTTAACAATTTATGCTTCCACCATTTAGCTCTTTTAACTCAGCACACAACTTGCTCATAAAATACTTTGAGCATGAGGTAGTATTTTGAACAACACACACACACACACACACACACACACACACACACACACACACACACACACACACACACACACACACACACACACACACACACACACACACACACACACACACACACACACACACACACACACACACACACACACACACACACACACACACACACACACACACACACACACACACACACACACACACACACACACACACACACACACACACACACACACACACACACACACACACACACACCATTTGATTTGACCAGATATAATATAACTCTACTCTGAGCCAAAGAGCAGCAGAAGAAAGTCCACAATATAGTATTATGAACATGAACACACTTCACAAATCCAGCAATATTTGATTTAACCAGATAGAACCCTACTCTGAGCCAAGCAGCAGAAGAGAGAGAATAGAACAGGAGGACCAGCAGAAGAAAAGAAAAGGATCAAGACCACAAGTCTACTTGCAAGCAAGTATTGCTGCACACAAGGACGTAGCAGGTTTTGACTCCTCTCCTCCCTTGATTTCGTACACTGCATTTTGGAGGAATTTCCATACAGCTTCACACTGCTTTGTGTAATTGATGTCAAAGATATAGAATGCCTTGAAACAGACATCTACTGCCTGAAGCAATGTGTTTTGTTCTAACGCCTCCCCATCAAGAATAACGAACGCCTGAGAGGTGTGCCAAATATCGTTTCCCAGGGACAGGACATATGGGTAAGGTCTTGACACCTTCGCCTCATGGAGGTACTCAACCAAGTTTGTTCCAACCTGAGAAAGAAATAAAGAACAAAAGACAAGATAGATCAAACAAAGTAAAAGATTGTGGAAAAGCAAAGAGTAAGCAAGATTTGGCAGTGGCTGATAGAATGCATATGTAGCCGGTCTGGGCCTACTTCTCAGCAGACCCTTGCTACGACTCTGCGTTGTGTTGTGCGTGTTTGATGGACAAGGAGATTCGGTTGTTGTCTTTAACCGAAAACTGTGGCGTATTTATTCCTCTGCATGAAGTAAACACAATAATGCAGCAGCATTAATAAACATGGACGTCTGCAACACACCAGTCTCAGTCTGCCATACAAACAACTGAGAGACTAGTCCTTATAAAACATTCAGATATCAAATCTGTCACAATAGATCACAATACACTGTACAATTACAGTTACACTGGAAATGTATACACCACCGGCTAATTAGTATTTTTAGACATGTAAATAAAACAATAAAATAAACACATAGTACAAAACACAATAGACCAAAACATGGGAGCAACAAACATACCTGCATGAAGTAAACACAATAATGCAGCAGCATTAATAAACATGGACGTCTGCAACACACCAGTCTGTGGTGGGGAAAAGACGCCATTAAACATGCTGCAGGTGCTGTGTGTGAGTCCTCACAAGTGCGGCTAAACAGTACACTTAACTAAAAGTTTGCTAAAACACTCAAACTTCTGCAAAACAACTACACAGCAACACATTAGCACCATGGAATGATATTATAACCTTGTTTCACAGTTTAAGATTATATAAACACTGTAAACATCATTTAGAACATAAATCTACAAAGAGCACATGACAAACTCTCCTCACCTCAGTCTGCCATACAAACAACTGAGTGAGAGAGGGTGCAACGCAAGTAGATGACGTCACTGCCGAAAGTGAAGACTTCAAAATAAAAGCATTAGCTCCCAAAACGGTCTTTTGTAGTAAACATACCAAAATAAAAGTGACAATAAATAATATTGGAACAATAAAATAAAACGTGAGGGATTATTGGTGGAATGCATTCCTGTATATTTATATACCTGCTACACATATTCAGAAACAATGTTCTGAATTATTCTTGAGCCCAGGAATAACAGGCAGTCAGGCACATTCTTAACCACTTAAACTGGACCTGGGTTGGATCTGTACTTTAGACCACTGTTTTCCATCTTCACCAAATCTCTTCGCCAAAAATAGCCGATCTAGCAGCCATTTTTGGCTAATGTCCCCGCCACCCCCTCAAGAATATGGATGCTGGGTTCAAGTGATTAAAAGAATAACATTTCCCTTTAGATATGCAGAAGGACTTACAGGCTTATGATCGATGAAGGCCAACTTAGACTCCTCGATAGTGTACCGGAACACTTTTCGGCCAACCCTGTAGACAGTTGGTTGAAGCATGGTAACTGGCTCAGAGCAAGTTCCCCCAAACAATCTGAAGGAAGACAATTGTATAGGTATCAATATGTGGCATGGCATATCTGCGAATTGGTCATTTAGTAGCAAAATAAAGTCTGCTGTACAATATAACAATGTATTACCGGGTTTTAATCAATCAAGCGACGAGATAAGTTTCCCTTCCCGTCTCGCCAGCTGCAGGATCTTGTCTTTAAACAAAGGTAGCCAGGTTTCAAAGAGCTTAGGCGCAGCCTCTCGACGTAGGATCTGAAAGTCCTGTGCAATCTAAATGAAAAATAGAAAAAGAAAATTCAATGTGGCAGCTGACATACTGATAAAAGATTGTTATAAACAATGCATCCAAATCATATGTAAACATATACTCCTTCCTAACTTACCATGCCTGGAGTGAATAGATGTGGAAACTCTTGGCGGATCCCCTGAATGTCCCACTCGTTTTCCCTTAAAGACTTGGCCCTGTTTGATACTTTGCAGAAAGTACAGCAGTACAAGAATGTTAAAAGGATAACACAAAAAGCCCTGAGGGCAGTTGCAGACAGGTGCTCTTTTATGGCAGCAGTTGCAGACAGGTGCTCTTGTATTGCAGTTTTGGAGGGTAAGGAGTTGCACTTTCTTGATGGCTGGTGGTAGGGTGTTCCACATTTTGGTAGCATAATAGTAAAAATGCATTCATCCCCATGTTTGTGCCGATTATGGGGGGGGGGGGGGGGGGGCAAGAGTAATGGAGCTCCCACTGGTGTTGTGCCCTTTTATTTTGACAGGTACATGGCACTGGTCCCTTGAAAACCAGGCCCATTGCAAGTTGCTGTACTCTGTCCTCTGTCCTACCCTGAGCCATCCCACTATAGCATCATAATGAGCAGGGGTTAGGTCATAGGTGTGAGAGGTCTAGTAGTAGTTTGTTTTGAGAAGTCTGTAGTTCAGATTTGAATGACTTGAGGTGCTACAGTACCATGAGGTGCATGCATAGGCAAAATGACACTGAATGAGTGCTGCAGCTAGTGTCATCAGTGCATTCCTACTGACCTGTACACTGCTGTATCCTGCATGTATTGCTCCACCTCGTTGAGGGGCTGTGAATTGTGTTGCAGCCATTCTTTACACTGTATGGTTCTTTCTTCCGATATGGTACATTCTATAAAAGTACACATAAGGATATTAACAATCTCAAAATTATATGTCTGTATTACTTAAACAAATTATTCAGTTCCAACGATTACCTGGTATGAATGTCCTACGAGTGCCAGCTTCACTACTTTGTGGTGGTGTCTGCTACGTGCTCTGTGACCTGGCCGGTTTTCTCGTCCTCTTTCTGACGTTCCGAAGCCTCTCTTCGAGGAATCAGTGGCTGGGCGGCGGTTCCGTCCTGCGGTGAACCAGTATTCCTGTCAATAAATGAAAGTCTTTGGTGAATAGAGATGAGGCACATTTTGATAACGTGGCGACAACATGTGGCTGAGACATCTAGAACACGGTTTGTCTGTATGTCTGTCTGACAACACCGGGCATCAAACAGCACAGAAGTCCAGTACTCTGGTGCTGGGAGATGAGTTATATTGTGTTCAACTGACTGTTTTAGCATCAATTCCTCAATAAAATGGTAATTACTTACGAAGCCACTGCTTGAGTCCGACTCGTCCTTCAAGGAGGGAAACCCATGAATCAGAGCTGCAGCCAAGGCCTTTTTTGTCTCACTGGTAGGACTGCAAACACAGAAAAACTAATTACCAGCAGAGTCAAATTAGATCTTAAGTATTTCTAAAACATGTGTTGCACCCCAGTATAATGGGCTGTAGCATATTATGCAGCTAATAGGGATCCTAATAAATTAACAACACTACTGAACGTGTGTTTTGGTACATGTGATGTGCATGTTTATGTTGGTGATCTAGGTAAATGTCAGACTTGAAAGTAGTGTCCCGTCTTATCTTTTCCCCTTGAAAGAAGATTCATATACCTTTTTCAAACTAACATAACATTCAGCAAAAACAAGAAAAAAACCCCACTATTTTTAATTACCTCTCTCCAAACTTCTCCATGACACACCAAAATATGGACAAGGCACTTTCTTTGCGAAGGGATGATCACATCCTCATCAAGGCTCCCCAGGATCAGCTTGCCTTCAGTTGAGCCTGTGAGAATCTGGCGGATATCCTGAGAAAATTGCAAGAAGGGACAACATCACAGATATCGTTTATTACTCTTTAGTGTTGATTAAAGAAAAAAGTGAAACCCAAGTCTTAAAAAGTGGAGCTTACAAATTGTGGAATTATATGCAGTGTTTGAGGTATCCCCAGCTAGACATTTTTGGTTCTAAAAACATTCTGAGAATGTTACAGTCATTGTTCTAGGAAGGTTTTCAGCGGGAAGTTTTTGTTTGGTTCCCAGAACGTTCTTCTGAAAGGTAGGATAACGTTCTCTAAAAACATTCTTAAAATGTTTGGTGATAACATTGTTAGAACATTATGCCCTCCTATTCTTAAAACGTTTTCAGCGGGAAGTTTTTGTTTGGTTCCCAGAATGTTCTTCTGAAAGGTAGGATAACGCTCTCTAAAAACATTCTTACATTTCTGGTGATAACCTTCTTAAAATGTTTTTGAAAACATTGTTAGAACATTATGCCCTACTATTCTTAAAACGTTTTCAGCAGAAGCTTTTATTTTGGTTCCCTGAATGTTCTTCTGAAAGGTAGGATAACGTTCTCTAAAAACATTCTTAAAATGTTTTTGATAACATTGTTAGAACATTATGCCCTACTGTTCTTAAAACGTTTTCGCCAGAAGCTTTTATTTTGGTTCCCAGAATGTTCTTCTGAAAGGTAGGATAACGTTCTCTAAAAACATTCTTAAAATGTTTTTGATAACATTGTTAGAAAATTATGCCCTACTGTTCTTAAAACATTTTCAGCTGCAAGTTAGATTTTTTATGTTGCCAGAATGTTATTATTTTAGAGAAGGATAACATGGTTTATGTTAAATAAATTATGGAAATGTTCTATGGTAACCATTTACTAAAATATGTTCACATTATTTGAACATAAAGACATAATATTCCTGTAATTGTTCAACTCAAAATTCCTGGGTAAGTGGACTGACCACTGTGGTCATTAGGATGATTATGATAGTTTACTTAACTATTGGAATTTGACTATTAACACATGTAAAAGGATGACACGGAATCAGCTGGTGAAAGTAACATTTATTTATTAGAAAAGGGGAGCTGGGAGTGGAGGTTGGTTATGGCGGCAGTGGGAAACAGTTGTTCCAGGGTGGGTAGAGAGGCCTGGCTGGTCTTGGGAGAGTGGAAGGCCTTGGATTCCTCCTTGGAGAGACACAAAAATCATTGTGAGGCAAAAGCAGGCAAAGTTGTCAAAGAATATACTGGTAAAAAGCTAGAGCAGCACGCAACAAACCGTTCACGGCAACAATCTGGCAGGGAATGAGTGCAGGCTGCAGGCTTTCATAGTGTGGCTGACGAGCAGGTTGCAGGTGTGGTTGATTGGAGATTACTCCCAGCCGTGTAGAGCATACCAGCAGGCAGAGAGAGAGAGGCCCTTTCTCATTTCATCAAATCCCCCTCCTAGACTCCTCGACTCCTCTGTCCTCCGGTCGTGACCCGGAAATGAATTTCAGCGCGCCATGTTGAAGGACATCTCATTTCTCTAAATGCACTTCGAGGACCGAGGATCGAGCGTCAAGGAGGCTCTCTGGAGGAGCTATAACCGAGGATACACTGATGGGTCCTCCACGGTCCTTCGCGGCTCCTTCGCGGATGTATTTCCGGGAACGTTGGGTATAAAATAGGCGTGACACACCGCTGGAATCATTTCAAAACCATGGCGGGAGCAATGCACAAATGTAAGTGTTGATAATGATACGTTGCATTAGTTATTTAAGAAGTGAAATGCGCGATCCAACTCCGCCCGTCTGTATGCAATTAGAGCCCTCTAACCGCATTCCTTATTGACATTTCACCTGATATTCTTTATGTTTTTATCCACATTTTAACTACACCCAATCCTGGTACAGCATGCCATGATGTTTAAAAGTGCAAACGTTGATTTTTTTGTAAGAGTGTTAAATCAACCAGAACTTTGTTTAGCATTCAGCACCATCATTTGGTTTGGGCTATGTTGTACACTAGAATCCATCGCTCATTACAGTCTGTAAATCTTCCAACAGTTTTAAGCTACACCTTTTACTTTGTCTTTTCACAGGGACAGAGCAAGACACTCTGACCCTCATCAAAGTGAGGGTCGAGAACGATAACCTTTTTACTAGCCGAAGGCACACTGCCAAGAAAGCCTGGGAGTGAGTGATATTTTCCTGGATTGGGAACATAATAGATCCGTATTTTACGGCCATCCATGAGGCCATCGGTGGGAGGCCATCCATCGACCCTCCCACCCTGATGGACTCGGCCACTGCTGCTGTGGCTTCTGGCAGTGGCTCAACATCCACTGAGGCTGTCCAGAGCCAGGCCACAGTGGAGGATGAGGAGGCCACAGAGTCTGGCTCGGACAGCCAGGAGTGTGTTGAGCCATCCACCTCTGCCGGTCCCCCTCCCCGAAAAAAAAGAAAAAGCGCTTTGCTGCAGTTCCTGGAGGCAGAGGCGGACAAGGAGGAGGACCGCTTCAACCGCCAGCAGGCAGCCTCGGAGGAAGCCTCCGCCAAATTCCTCAAGCTCTTCGAGGAACTTGTTAGGAAGGAATAGTGTCTTTTTTTCTTCTTCTTTTTTCTGTACTTTGGATGTGTTCATTTATTCTTTATTTATATATCTTACAACATTTAGTAAACATATTTAAGTTTGACCTTAACTCTTGTGTTCATATTTCTGTTATTCAGCCAGTGTTCGTGGGTCTTGTGGATCCGAACACCCTGTTTGTAATATAAATGTGTAGGGGGGGTTACAGTGGGTGGTCACTGAAAATGTGTTCTGATATCTGTTCTTCACAGAAAATTCAATTCAAATCCTTTATTTATCCAGGTGAAATCCCATTGAGATCATTGATCTCTTTTGCAAGGGAGACATAAGGCCATTGAGTGAATTAGAGAAAATAAATTATCAATTTTCTTTAGAAAAATAATAAACGGGTCCCACAGACCCGAACACCATACAAGGGTTACATCAAGCATGAAGCCTTCTTTACAATTAGACATACAGAAACACACATGTTTACTGAAGATACGAGGAGATCTTTATTTTATACAAAGCTGAATATACATTTTATGATTGTGACTTGACTTTTTGCAACCCAAGGCATAACTGTCTATAGTCATACAGAAAGTCATGGCCACTGATTTCCGCTTTTTAAATCTCCACCTCAAATAATTCTGCGCATAAACCAACCATGTGTAAAGTATCCAAATGCAATATCAGGGATGTTTTATTATAAATAATATATACATTAACATTGAGGCAAGTTACTGCATGTAGCTCAAATCCTACATAAGTAAAATTGCTAACACATGTCTCTTCTTTCTTTTCAAGTTCAGTCAAAGCATAACAATATATATATATTTTTAACACTTTCTTAAGAGATTATGTGATGGCCTATTTCACATGCAATTTGTAATAAAGATATGGGTCTGTAAAGTCCTTTGCTCTAAATAAACTTGAGCAAGGTGAAATTGGAAATGAGGCATATAAATGGACGAACAAAATAACTGAGAAATGCATCTGGCCAGTAAATGCATTTTTCATCGGTGAAGAAAACAAACGGGTAACAAAAAAACTGGCCATAAATAAAAATCCTCTCAACAATAATCGTGGTCATTCAGCTGGACCGGGTTGTGGTCAGGAGCCGAGATTTGGTCTGCCAGTCTGTCCACCTCGCTCCCCCCTCACAGGACAAGGTGGAGACCTCTCTACCCCCTCCTGCTGCTGCTGCTGCTGCTGCTGCTGCTGCTGCTGCTCCTCCTCCTCCTCCTCCTCCTCCTCCTCCTCCTCCAACAGTTCAGTCATGTCTGCAGTAATGCTGAGATTGTGCAGTACACAGCAGGCAGTTACCACAGCAGGGACAAAGGTGTGGTTCACCTCCAAGGCCTTCGACAGGAGGCACCTCCATCGTCCCTTCAGTATCCCAAAAGCGCGCTCAATGATGCTGCACGCTTTGGCATTGCAGCAGTTGAAGCGGCTCTGTACCCTCCCCTTTAGTGGCTCCCGATACGGGGCTACGACCGTTATGGGGTGTAAAATGCACATATAGCCACCATCTCCCACAATAAAGTACCCTGGTGGAGGGTACAGAGCCTCTTTGTATAAGGTATTGTTTTTTAGGACACGGGTGTCGTGCACTGAGCCCGGAAATCCTACGAATTTTTGTAGGAATTTACCCTTCCCATCGCATACAGCCTGCAGCTGTATGGGAGGAAAGAGCGTCCGATTTATGTAGTCCTGGCCACTGGATCCGGGTGGGGTCTTTATTCTAATGTGGCACCCATCAATGGCACCCACACATGAACTAAATGCCGGGCTATCGGCCAACTGCTGGAAGCCCTGCCCGACCTCCTCCAGCTCTGGACCAGCAAGCAGCCTGATCACAGACTGCCTGAGAGCAGCGATGTCCTCCACTCCCTGGTGGACCAGTCTGTGGACCGTGGAGAGGGGTACCTGCAAGGCCCGGGACACCACACTGTATGACAAACCATGTGCCAGCCAGTACACAGTTGTCAATACAGTCATGTGGTGTCCCCAGGCCTGTCTCCTCTCAGGCCCCAGACACCGCATCAAGGCCTCCAGGGAGTCTCGGCTCCTCCTGAAGTCCTTCAGCAGGCACCCATCTCCGAAGTACAGCTCCAGCACCGGGACACTGCTTTTCAAACTTTTGTATGAGTGTGGATGTTGAACCTGCAGGAAGAATAAAATGTACAGGTCAATACCTTTATCCATCAAACTAAACTGCACATATATATTCTGTCATAACAAATTAATCCATTGTTGTATTCCAATGAAAAAAGCCAGCTATTTTTCAACTATTTAAAACAATTGTAATCGAACACTCAAATACCTCAAGATGAAGCAGGATGGCTTTGCGCATTCTCGCTTTCCAGCGCTGGGATCGGCGTCTCTCCTGATTCCTGTTGTTGGTCAGAAGTTTTTGCCGCGGGTTTCATGACTCAATTTGTGTCATGTGGTCACTGAATATGTTTTTCGTTGTTGAGATTTAAATCACAGATGTGCCTGGACCTTATATAGCCTGTCAGGTCCCTCATGATTCGTTAATTACTTGGATTAGAATTTCGTTGCAGGTGTTTTGTGAAAGAGGTGTGAGTTGATGATTTATCATGTCATTTAGCTACTAGTTTAAAAAGGTTAACATAGCCTATAGTATAGTGTATAGACAGTCATTGTTTTTTATTGTGTGTTTGTATGTGTGCATGTGTGAATATATGAAACGTACATAAGCCTCCTATATGTCTCCCTTTATTTGTAGGGTACTTTTTATAATAATGTTTTAGTGCTGCCCAATACAGAAGAGATGCTAGTATGTGTTGAAAATACTCATACATTCGTGTCATACTTGTTGCAAATGGAATTAAAAGTAAATATGTGGGGGAACAATGTTCAGCTGATCTAACAGAGATTACAAAATACAGCGCTCTAACAAAACACTCACAGCTGATGCAGCTGTTGCCACGTCATAATTAACGGACGTCGCTTTAATATGACCGCGCAGAGGAGAGGAGTTCTCATTTCTCTAACCGCCTGCTGCTTCCCTTCCTCTCTCCTCGGTTCCCCTCCTCGGTTCCTCGGCTCGCATCTCCTGTGGGCGGGACTAAGTATCGAGGATAGGAGTCGAGGAGGGGAGTCGAGGAGGGGAGTTGGAGAAATGAGAAAGGGCCAGACACACAGTAGAAAGAAACAAATACAAACACTAACAGGGGTTTCAGGGACGGTCAGTGATAGTCGGTCCGTTCTTCTATATGTCTGTCTTTGGTTTTCTAAGTGTTATTCGATCCATATGACAATAGAGATACGTATGTGCATAAACAACAAAAACACTTGGGGTATAATGTTCGAACAATGTTATCACCAAACATTTTAAGAATGTTTTTAGAGAACGTTATCCTACCTTTCAGAAGTACATTCTAGGAACCAAAATAAAACTTCTCGATGAAACCATTCCTAGAACAATGAATGGTAACATTCTCAGAATGTTTTTAGAACCAACAATGTCTAGCTGGGAACTCAGACATGCCTACGCAAACATGCAATATCATGAATTACGTGCTTGTTTTTTTCTAAAAAGGAAAATGTGGTGACATCAGATTTCTTTTAAACATCCTTTTCAAATAAATGCAAAAACTTTGTTTTTTAAAGGGCACTACAAATAAAGCTGACGTTGACCATGACCCTGTTAATATTTCGCATCACAGGAACATTTTATAAAACAATAATAACCTCCTGAAAACATTATCCAAATGTTGCTTCCAAAATGTTCTTCTTTGGTTATCATGTAACATTGAGGGAATGTTCTATAAAAGAACATCTTTAATGTGTTACCCCAACAATTTCCAAAACACGTCCTTAGAATGTTGGAGGCAAAACATTCCACCTTTGTTGACTTATCACATTAAAGGAACATTTTATAAAGCACTTTTTGTCATCTCAGGCCTCAATAACATCCTGAAAACATTTTCAGAATGTTGCTTGGAGAATGTTCTTTATTTGTTATCATGTAACATTGAGGGAACGTTTTATATAGAACATCTTTAATGTGTTACCCAACAACGTCCAAAACACGTCCTTAGAATGTTGCAGGCAAAACGTTCCACCTTTGTTAACATATCACATGAAAGGCCTCAATAACATCCTCAAAACATCCTCTGAATGTTGCAGTTAAAACGTTATGTCTTAGTTAACCTTAAACCTTATAGGAACATTATTTGAACAAATAAACATCCTAAAAAGGTTATTTGAACATCAGATTAAAACGTTTCTTTAAAACCTTGTTAGAACCAATAGGTAACGTTAGCCAAAGTTGTGAGAACGTTCCCCGCTAGCTGGGTCATCGCTGGTTCGACAGGTGTCGTTTGGTCCTCCATTGAGGGTGGACGTGTGGCAGTTGCCAGTCCTTCCTCCATGAGGGGTGGAGTTGTGGCAGTTGGTTGGACATCAGGACTTGTAGGTGACACAGCAGGTTCAATCTAAACAGAAAACCCAGATTAATGTAACAAACAGTGACAGCCACCTACTTTGCCGGATTAGCATCAGTAATGTAAATCAGTGTAACACACCAGCGGACTCAGAAGACTGCACACAGTATGCATGGTGTGAGAGATGTCCACCAGAAAGGACACTGCCAAAGTTTTGATAAATTCAGAGACCTGTGTAAAGTATGGTTTATATTGACCCCTAAGCAGACACAAAACCATTCAGAAACCCTTCACCCGAGTGAATGAAAAATGCGACAAGTTTGGACCATGCAGATCTGCGGCAAATTGAAAAAGACGTAAAACAAACATGTAACTTCTTAACTGACAGTGACTACTACTGTACATCGTCGCCGTCGGGTGGAAACTGTGTATATCCAAAATTGTTCCTTTTATAATTTTTAACATTTTAAAATTGTGAAATAGCCAATCGACAAGCTCTTGACGTTTGGAGCTTGTAGATCTATTTGTTCTACTTTTGTACAACACTATGACGAATTAGTACCTTTACAAATATAAAAAACATAGTTTAAATATGCAGGCTTGGAATTTCGTCATTTTAGGGGCAAGGCCATTTGGCCTTTGGTGTCACACATTTTTTCAGGGCGCAAAGGCCACATGCCAGGGCACAAAGGCCATTGAGGGAAAGATTTGGATTTGGAGCTTACAAAATAAATAACTTCACTTTCTGATAAGTAAAAACAAATCACTGTTTTAATATCAATAATGTCAAACATTATATCATCATATAGGCCTATGCCTCCTTATTATTACCGTATATAAAATAAAATATTTTACTTTGAATAATTAAATAATAATTGTTTGTGATGTTTTCCATCTAATTCTCCCATTCACAAAATCAAATCAAAACATCTAAAATTATATTAATATGTAACAAATATATTCAATTTCAGAGCAGAAGAAACAGCCTTCAAGGGTCAAACTCTGCACATACATTGTGTGTGTGTGTGTGTGTGTGTGTGTGTGTGTGTGTGTGTGTGTGTGTGTGTGTGTGTGTGTGTGTGTGTGTGTGTGTGTGTGTGTGTGTGTGTGTGTGTGTGTGTGTGTGCTCACAGCTCTGGACAAAAGTTAAATATGTACAAAGACTGTCATGGCGAATACAATCGCTGCTTTAATTCTGTCTTTAGGACGTTGTTGTGGGCGTGGACGGAGCAGCTACAGGTTAGTTTAGCCGGATTGATCCATTCAGAAAACACGCATTTTAAAAGGTTTTTCGCTTGCCGTCTTGTCTGCAGACTTGGCAAAGCATTAATTCATGTTTTTTACTAACCGGTATCAGTATGTAGTTACTTCAGCATCATTTTGAAACGTGTATTACAATTAAATCACGGTAAAATAGGTTAATTTTGTCGTAGTTGGTTTCCTCCACAGTATTTACATTGAAATAAGCCCCGCCCCCTCTCCAGCGCGTCCTGTTTGATTGACAGGAGTAAACACAGTTGACAGCCGCGGTGAAACTCCAGCGGTCATAGCCGTGGGAACATGTTTCAAATGGGGGGTGCTGTGGGGATGACATCAGGGCTGGTTTTGACCAATTTGCTGCCCTAGGCAAGATTTTAGCTGGCAATGAAAAACCTCTACAAAAGACCAATACACTACAAAAAGAGAAACATATTGACATGGTGGACAGCTAATATAAAAGGCTTCAAATGTATTTAGTATTATAACATGTTTTAATTGGGGGGGTGGACTTCACATCCTCTAGGGGGGTCCGGGGGTGCCCCCCCGGGAAGATTTTTTTAACATTTTAAAGTAAAATGCTTCAATCTGGTGCACTTTGAGCGCCCAATTACTAGAGACTGATCTAGGGGGTACAACTCTAAACACCCATATGAAAAAGATCGGTTTGCATTTTATTCATCAAATATGTGAACATTTCCAATAACCTACCATAGCCAATAATAAATAAATGTAACTTATTTTATTTGTGTTGTTCATTCATATCTTATTTTACCAGTTAACATTTATTTATGCATATTTTTAAATCTCTCCAGTTTTAAACAATATTTTTGGTTTACTGTCCTATAGTATACATTGGAATGATTTCAAACCTGTTTTTATTTGTCCTAATAATTATAAAGGAGTGCCTTGGAAATATGTGTTTTGTGGTGATTGACATTATTCACCCACGGAACTATGGGTTGGGGTATTGTTCCGCACGGACATTAGTGAGTTGACCGGACTTCCTGTTTGCCCCGGTCTTATCTTCCCGGGCTGAAAGCTGTTTACATGTTGTTCTGATGTTAAATAAAAGTCTAGCTTGTACCTTCGATACCCCGCCTCCGACTCCCGTCTCTCGGCACTACATTGGTGACCCCGACATAAGTCTCGTAGAAGGATCTGAGACTGAACCGAGCATGGCAAATAACGTCGTTTTTTTCAAACTGCCGGAGTTTTGGGATACATCTGCGGCTGCATGGTTCGCACAGGTGGAGGCTCAGTTCGCCCTCCGCGGAGTAACTGATGACGCATCACGCTATTTCCACGTCGTTTCGGCACTGGGAAGCTCCACTGCGACCCGGACGGTGGGCTTTATTACATCTCCCCCTGCCCAGGATAAATATGCAGCGTTCAAGGCTTTCCTGCTAAAGACTTTCGAGCTGTCTCGGTCGGAACGGGCCCGACGCCTGCTCGCTATTCATAGCCTGGGAGACAGCAAGCCTTCTGACCACATGGAAATGATGCTCAACCTGCTAGGTACGGAAGAACCCAATTTTTTGTTCATAGAACTGTTTCTTCGGCACATGCCGCCGCATGTTCAGACAGCGCTCGCTAACACGGCTATTACTGAGCCACGCGCTTTAGCCGAAGAAGCTGACCGGTTCTTCCTGGCCACCCAGCGTTTTACCCCTGAGGTGCTGGCCCCGACACGTAGCGGCTCCTTCCCTGGTAGAGGCATGCCACCTAGCAGAAGCTCCAGGGCCGACGTCAGCGACTCCAGCCCTGGCCTGTGTCAGTACCATGCACGCTATGGGGCGAAAGCGAGGATGTGCCGTCCCCCCTGCACCTACAAGGAAACGGGAAACGCCAAGGCCTGCGCTCGGTAGTGGCCGCGAGCGTGGGCACATCCAACCGGCTCCTGTTCATCAGGGACACCCTCTCTGGTCGCAGACTCCTTTGTGACACAGGAGCCCAGCGGAGCGTCCTGCCGGCTACGGTGGAGGACACCGCCGGTGGGGGCCACGGCCCACCTTTGACGTCCGTTAACGACACCCCTATCCGCACCTATGGCACAAAGACAGTGGACCTGTGTTTCGAGGGTCAGCGGTTTAAGTGGGATTTCATCACGGCTGACATCTCCTTCGCCCTCCTTGGCGCAGACTTCCTGTGCGCTCACGGACTGCTGGTGGACGTCAAGAACAGCCGCCTGGTGGACGCACTGACGTTTGCCTCGTTCGCATGTACCCGCGGCGAGGCGTCATTCAGCGGGCTCTCCAGCTCACTCTCACAGGGTGACAAGTTCCAGCACCTTCTCAGTGAGTTTCCCGACTTGACGCAGCCCACCTTTTCCGCTGCCACTACCAAACACAGGGTAGAGCATTGACACTGAAGGCCCCCCAGTCTATGCTAGGGCCCGGCGGCTCAACCCTGACATGCTGTCGGTCGCCAAGTCGGAGTTCGACAGCATGGAGCGTCTGGGCATCATCCGCCGCTCGGAAAGCCCTTGGGCTTCGCCGCTCCACATGGTCCCTAAATCAGCCGGTGGCTGGCGACCGTGTGGTGACTACCGCCGCCTTAACGACGCCACTACGCCAGACCGCTACCCGGTCCCTCACATCCAGGACTTCTCTTCACACCTGGCGGGCAAGCTGGTTTTCTCCAAGGTGGATCTGGTGCGGGGCTACCATCAGGTTCCGGTGCACCCCTCAGACGTCCCCAAAACTGCGGTGATTACGCCGTTCGGGCTTTTCGAGTTCCTGCGTATGCCGTTTGGACTTAAGAACGCAGCTCAGTCCTTTCAGCGGCTGATGGATTCGGCGCTCAGAGACATGCCATTCATTTTCGTCTATTTAGACGACATCCTTGTCGCCAGCTCCTCCTCTGAAGAGCACCAGGCACATCTCCGTGTCCTTTTTGCGAGGCTCAGCCAACACGGCCTGATTATCAACCCGGCAAAGTGTCAGTTCGGGTTGTCCTCCATCCACTTCCTCGGGCATCTCATCAGCAAAGATGGAGCCGCCCCCCTCCCATCGAAAGTGGAGGCCGTGTCCGCCTTTCCACGACCGTCTACAGCTCGGGCGCTCCGAGAGTTCCTCGGGATGGTGACGTTTTATCACCGGTTCATCCGCCGGGCGGCCCACACCATGCGCTCGCTGTACGAGGCCCTCAAGGACAAGTCCCCCGGCCAGGCCATAGACTGGACGGCTGAAAGGGAAGCCGCTTTCGATGCCACCAAAGCCGCCCTGAGCGAAGCCGCCATGTTGGCTCACCCGTCACACAGGGCCCCCATCGCTATCACCACCGACGCGTCTGACTACGCTGTGGGCGCGGTGCATGAACAATGGGTCGACGGCGCCTGGCAACCGCTTGCCTTTTTCAGCCGCCAGTTGACTCCCAGGGAGCGCAAGTACAGCGCTTTCGACAGGGAACTCCTTGGTCTCTATTTGGCTGTTCGCCACTTCCGTTTCCTGCTGGAAGGCCGGGAGTTTGCGGCGTTCGTGGATCACAAGCCACTTTCTGCATGTCCAAGGTGGCCGAGCCATGGTCCGCCCGACAGCAACGCCAGCTTTCGTACATCTCCGAGTACACCACGGACATACGACACATCGCTGGCAA
This sequence comes from Notothenia rossii, assembly GCF_949606895.1. Taxonomy (NCBI): domain Eukaryota; kingdom Metazoa; phylum Chordata; class Actinopteri; order Perciformes; family Nototheniidae; genus Notothenia; species Notothenia rossii. Next base: position 43,343,782 of record NC_136905.1, on the reverse strand, counting down.
GGCTAACGTGGTCGCGGACTGCCTCTCCAGAGCGGTCATCGGAGCTGTGCAGCTGGGCCTCGAATACCTCCGCATGGGCGCTGACCAGGCCTCTGACCACGGGGTCCAGACCCTCAAGGCCTCGCTCACGGGATTGCGACTGGCGGAGGTCACGGTCGGTGACTCGGGCGCGAAGCTGTGGTGTGACATCTCCACGGGCAAGCCTCGACCGCTAGTCCCTACGGACTGGCGCCGACCCGTTTTTGAGGCGGTTCACAATCTTTCCCACCCCGGTAGGAAACCGTCCGTGAAGTTGGTGTCGCAGAAGTTGGTGTGGCAGGGGCTTAAGAAGGACGTGAAGTCCTGGGTCGACGCATGCGTGGCTTGTCAACGGGCTAAAGTCCACCGCCATACTAGGGCCCCTTTTGAACTGTTTGCGGTTCCTGAGAGGAGGTTTGACCATGTCAATGTCGACCTCGTAGGTCCGCTTCCCCCCTCTCACGGTTTCACCTACCTGTTTACGATGGTGGACAGGACGACCCGCTGGCCCGAGGCCGTTCCCCTCACCTCGACGTCAGCTTCCGACGTCGCCCGCGCTTTCATCGGCACGTGGGTGGCGCGCTTCGGGACCCCGTCTGACCTCTCCTCTGACCGCGGTTCTCAGTTCACCTCGGAGCTGTGGAACGCTGTTGCTGTGGGTTTGGGTGTCAAGCTGCACCGCACCACCGCATATCACCCCCAGGCTAACGGATTGTGTGAGCGGTTTCACCGATCCATGAAGGCGTCACTGCGTGCCGGATTGACAGACGGCAACTGGGTGGATAAGCTCCCTTGGGTTATGCTCGGCCTCAGGTGTGCCCCCAAGGAAGACCTGCAGTCCTCGTCGGCGGAGCTCGTCTATGGCCAGACGCTACGGGTCCCCGGGGAATTAATTCCCACCGCCACTGTGCCCTGGTCTGCAGCCGGGCAGCGCTCCTCCCTGCTGGAGACCGCCGGGACATTCACGCCCGTCCCCACGTCGCAGCACAGCAACCCAGCTTTCCGGGTGTCCCCCGGATTACGGTCGGCGGATTTCGTTTTTATTCGCCACGACGCTCACCGCGGTCCCCTGCGCCCCCCTTACGACGGTCCGTTCAGGGTCATACGTCACGGGGACAAGAGCCTGGTGGTGGACGTTGGTGGCAGGCCTGAGACTGTGTCCGTTGATCGGATTAAGCCTGCTCACGTGGACGTTTCCAGGCCGTTGGAGTTGGCTCTGCCCCCACGTCGGGGCCGCCCTCCCATGTCCCGCCCCCCACCCCCTGTGGGGATGCCCTCGCCCTCGTTGGCGCCCCTGCCCCTGCCCTCGCCTGCGGCCCCGCCCTCCTCAGCCCCTGTGGTCCGTACGCGCCGGGGTCGGGCGGTACTTCCTCCCAGGTGCGAGGGTTTTGACTATGGGTGAATTCTTGGGGGGCTTGTGTGGTGATTGACACTATTCACCCACGGAACTATGGGTTGGGGTATTGTTCCGCACGGACATTAGTGAGTTGACCGGACTTCCTGTTTGCCCCGGTCTTATCTTCCCGGGCTGAAAGCTGTTTACATGTTGTTCTGATGTTAAATAAAAGTCTAGCTTGTACCTTCGATACCCCGCCTCCGACTCCCGTCTCTCGGCACTACAGTTTACATAATTTGTGATCAAAACGTTTGAGACTCATTGAGATAACTTAGACTAAAGTGAACTATCTAAACACTCAAGAGTCCTTTACCTCACTGAGCCTCTCAGTCTGACAGGACAGAGCTCTCCCTCCATATTATTGTAGAAACGGCTTCTTATATCCGTTAGCGCAGCAGAAGCTAACAACAATCCCCGCGGTATCCCCGCGGTATCCCCTCTCTCTATCTCTCTCACTTTGGCTGTGAGCTTCGGGCGCCTGATAAGCCAATATCCCCCACTTTCATCACTACAGAACCCATCGTACAGGGCAAAGGGAAAATGTAACCGGGGTGAAAAGGGTGTAAATCTTTACTTAATTATGAATGTTGTTACATCAAGGCTGAAAATTCGTTTTTTTTTTATTATATCTTGTGGAAGTGCAGATCCCCTATCCTCCACCAGGGGGTGCTGCAGCACCCTCAGCACCCCTACTTCCCACGGCCCTGCCAGCGGTTAGAGCGATGAGAATGTTCGCATCGCGTCCGTTGTGAACGCAGCATAATGCAGTTATGAAAACACTGTTCTGACGCTTTTAAAGCAACTTCGAGATTTGTTCCCGCGGCTGAGGAGGAGGATGTCGGGCCCTACAGGCATGTCCGACGGAACAATCACAGCAGAGCAATCGCTCTGATCCACAGACACGGGACTATCCTACTGCGCGCACTAATATGACTTCACTAGCGTTGTTTACACTGCATTTCTTACAGAACAATCACAGCAGAGCAATCGCTCTGATCCACAGGCACGGGACTATCCTACTGCGCGCACTAGTATGACTTCACTAGCGTTGTTTACACTGGAACTTTTGACAGGGGCACAAAGGCCACTTTTGTGTGGGGCACTTCACGATGCACATATATTGTGTGTGAGTGTGTGTGTGTGTGTGTGTGTGTGTGTGTGTGTGTGTGTGTGTGTGTGTGTGTGTGTGTGTGTGTGTGTGTGTGTGTGTGTGTGTGTGTGTGTGTGCTCACAGCTCTGGACAAAAGTTAAATATGTACAAAGACTGTCATGGCGAATACAATCGCTGCTTTAATTCTGTCTTTAGGACGTTGTTGTGGGCGTGGACGGAGCAGCTACAGGTTAGTTTAGCCGGAAAAATTCCCCCGTGAAATTCCCACCCTGATATGGAGACACAAGGTTTCTGCCCAACAGCAACGATATGTAGACAGATTAAACAAAAAATACTTACTGTACAATTTATCACATCCATCCCAGTATTTACAGAAACATCCCAGTACTCCATCGCATGATCATCCCTGTAGTCCAAAGGCACCTTTTAAGGAGCATTTATAGCTAACCACTAAACAAATATGGCAGGAAAAAATTGACTTGTCGAGTCAAAATGCTATTTACAAAGTGTCATACCTACTGTACACACACCTGGTAGCAATAAGCTGATTTTCTAAAAAAGTATATAGCGCAGTGAAATGTATAAACTGTCATCAGTCTCGCTGAATGACTTCACTGCATGTAGGGCAGGGGTCTCAGACTCAATTTACCTGGGGGCCGCTGGACGTAGAGTCTGGGCAAGTCTGGGCCGCTTTAAGTATTCTGCAAAACATTTATTAAAAAATACAACATTAACAGTTCTTCAACATCTTCTTAACATGAACTGTTCTTCACAACATAACTATGTAGAGTTGCTCTTTCTTGCCTACTCCTTGCTGGTAGAGACCTGGCAGCGCTTCCTCTCACACAGCTGAGCCACATTTGGTTTGAGGGAGGAAGCAGTTGAAACCCTCAGTATGGCTTGAGGATGTGCATCAGTAAGTCTGGACATGTACTTTGACTTATTGAAGTTCATGGTGGAGAAGAGCTGTTCACACATATATGTGCTCCCAAAAAGGCACATGGTCCGATTGAACATCCTGGAAATCTCAGGGAAGGAGGGGGCAATTCTCTCATGAACTGTCCAAGCTTGTCTGCTTTCCCATTCACTTCCCTGAACTTGGCTTTGAGCTCAGAATTGCACTGCAGGTCGATGAGCTCCATTTGAAGCACACCAGGGGCATTTTCCACATCAAAGGAGAAGGGGTCTGCAAACATTTGGAAAGTGGCTCTGTGTGTCTTGAAGTCTGCAAACCACTGATCGAATTCCTCCTGTAGCTTCACAATGGCATCAATATACTTCTCACCACTGAATGCTGTGCCCCTGTCCATGAGAGCCTTGCATGCTGGGAAATGGCAGAGGTTTTTCTGAGGGAGCTGGGCTTTCCATAACATCAGTTTTGTAGAGAATGCTCTGACATTGTCATATGCTGCACTAACAAGCTGGCCCTGGCCCTGCAACTTCTTATTCAGAACATTCAGCTCCTGCGTGATGTCAACAAGAAGAGCTAACTCCATGAGCCATTTGGGATCAATCAGCTCGGGAACAGCCATCCCACCCTTCTCCAGCATGAATACTTTCAGTTCTGTTCTCAACTCAAAAAACCTCTTCAGGACGTTTCCCCTGCTGAGCCAACGTACCTCTGTGAAGTAGAGCACATCCTCATATTCTGACTCAATTTCCTCCAAAAAAGCACGGAACTGGCGGTGCTTTAAGCCCCTGGATCTGATATGGTTGATGCATTTCACAACGACAGACATCACATTGTCAAACTTCAAGCATTTGCTGCAAAGGGCCTGCTGATGGATAATGCAGTGCAGAGCAATAGCCTCCTCCACACCCTCCTCCTCCAGTTTTCTTTGAACAAGTACCACCAGCCCTTTGTTTCTCCCTGTCATTGATGGCGTTCCGTCCGTCGTAATTCCAACAAACCTCTTCCATGGCAGACCGATATCCGCAATGGCATCACACAGTTGCTGAAATATCTCCTGAGCGGTGGTCTGGCCATGCATTGGTTTCACTGTAAGCAACTCCTCTGTCACTTCAAAAATTGTCATCAACACCACGGACATACATTGCGAGCTGAGTGGTGTCAGTGATGTCTGTGCTCTCATCAAGAGCCACAGAGTATGCACGGAAAAGTTTGGCTTTGTCGCACAGCTGATCATATATGTCACTTGATAAGTCAGAAATGCGCTCTGCCACTGCGTTAGCTGACAGGCTGATGTTGTTGAACTGACTCTTCTTTTCCGGACAGACTATACTTGCAGCCTGCAACATGCATTTGTTTACAAACGGCTTTCCCGCCCTAGCAATCATCTCACTCACTACATAGCTAGCTTCGACTGCTAAATCAGCCTCATTGCTTCCTTTCTTGAAGAGATTTTGTTGCTTCCATAGAATTTTTTTTAGCTCTATGACTTTTTTCTCTCTCTCATCTCCCAGGTATTTTGCATACTCTGTTTGTTTAGTTGAGTAGTGACGTTATATGTATAATATCAGTTAAAATAAGTGCTTCAACATAGTTAACATTGCAGGAAAGCAATATATTAGGTGTTAAGTACTTTGCCAGGCTTAATATTTATCTGTAGATACCCCCAAAGCTTTTTTGTTATTTAAAAGAAGACCTTAATCTAAAGTATTATTTAATGTTTAAATAAAGGTTAATTCGTTTTGCTGTTTTGTACCTCCTATTAATATCTTTGTACATCCTGCACTAAACTGTTTTATTATAGAGATCACTTATAGTATCTTCTTGATTTTGTATATTCTATATTGCTATCATTGACCTTCTACTTTCCCCCTATGAAAGTATGTACTCTTAATATTTTTTTAATCAAATATAACATATAAAAACAATAATTCAATAATGTGCTTTAACCACTAGGAGGTGCACACAAGGTACACACAGCCATAATAACTTTGTATTTTTAGTGTAGGACACTTATGTATGTACAACATCTGAAGGTGTGTAGTTTTATTCATGTTTTCACATAATTTTACAGCATATTGCTATACTATTTTAGACTCAGTATTTACATTCTTATATTCAAAGAAAATCAGTAATATCTTTAAAAACTACAAGTCCTTTTATATCAGCTGTGCACCGTTATGGTGTAAATATAACCTATCTACGAATTAGATCAAATGTAAAAGTCAGCCGAATTAGTGTTGATATTGCCAGGAGACGTATTGTGTGAAGATAAATTGAAGATGTTGTTTAATTGTTGATATATTTATGATCCAGGTCAAGTATTCAGTTTCGGCGGCATTTCTTCCAGTTTTTCCAAAGGTCTTCTCATCAGGGCTCTATAAATAGAGAACTACGGCAGATCTGCGATATGTAATGCAGCCGAACCGTGTATTACAATGCCGTTATGTGATGACTTTCAAAGAGAAAAGCAAGAACACTCGGAATGAAGTATTATTTTATTCTTTTTAAATGTTTTAAACTATTTCATATCATATAAACACCAAATCCCAACATGCATTGCGGCTAAAACATCCAATCGGCGAGCTTAAACCATAGCTGAGGATCTTGGGTAATCGCTCGAAATGCCTACGTCTGTTTCCGGTTATTTTAATTTTGAAATTCAATTCCTGACGGACGCCAAAACAGCCAGAGATTATGGAACTAATAAATAAAAACAAGGATAATTGTGTGTTATTGGTGAGTAAATAACAGTTTGTTATTTTGAAAAGAATGAACAAATTAGAAGGAAAAAAAGATTTAAAAAAGTACAGATTTCAGTATTCTGAGGCTCTGAGCCCCATTTATTTTCCTCACAGACGGCAGCAAAAGTCAGAAATTATACGATTTAAAATAAAAGCAATAATTGTGGCTTGCTATTGAGTAAGAACATGTTTTTTTGAACCACACAGCTTCCGGTCTTCCTATAACACGTAATGCCGTGAGACCACCAATAGAATCACATTGCTTTTAAAATTGTGCTGTGCAACATGAAAAAAAGGGGAAAATCGTGTTGGTGAACACGAATCAATAGATAAAAAATCGTGTTGGTGAACTCGAAATGCCATGAGACTGGGTTGTATATTTCAGTGCTAGGTTGATGCTTAGCTAAGCTAACTGTGAAACACTTTAACTGAAAGGACTCTGGATCAACTGTGTACTGTAAGGTAGCTTCTAGCTTCATGTCGAACAGTAAGTCAACATTTCCCAGAGAGATTTATTTGACATCACCAGGTAACGCTAAAAAACATTACATTTAGATTATATGACAAAGTGTTTATTTAATATATCCAGTGTTGGGGCTAATGCACAGTAACGCGTTACTGTAACGCAACCACATTTGTGGTAACTAACAACGTTACTAAATTCCCATTAAGTAACGCCGTTATAGTTATTGTGATTTAAATGGTGCGTTACTGCGTTACATTTTGTGATGGAACTGAACCGAATCTCCCTGCGGATGTAACTTACAGGCGAATACAGCGATGTCCTCTCACAGCACCATGGAAAAGTGAAAGTAACCAGAGAGGAGTGATGATTGGTTAACGCGGGGTAACATTTCAGAGACAGAGTTGGGCGGGTCTTGCCTTATGGGGAAAACACACACACACTAACACTTGCTAATGCTAAGCTAACACACACACACCCGGCAACGCTCACCACCAGCACACACACACACAATGGCAGATGCAAGTATCAGCGAGAGCAGCAGCGCATTTGCAACTTGGAAATATAACCACTATTTTCAATTTGTGGGGATAAAGGACGCAAAAAATATTACGGTAAAATGTAAACTGTGTGCAGGACAGAAAGCATTGTCCACATCGAATAACAGCAAAGCCAATCTCCTGAAGCACCTAAGTAATGTAGGCGACATGGGGCTATCAAAGACCCCACCGTCTCAACCACCGGCAGTGACCCAGATGGAGCAACACCATCTAAACAGCCAACAAACTATTTTTTTAAATCACCACATGTCACCCAGATTCAACTAAACAGATTGATTGCCAGGTACTGTATGTTGTTGAAGACATGCTGCCCATCGCAACGGTCGAGTCTGTTGCCTTCAGAGAACTAGTCAGCAAAAAACAACACAAAAACTTGTATTTTTATTGTTATTATTTTTAAAGTAAAGTAACGTATTACTAGTTACTTTTACAATTGAGTAACTAATAAAGTAACTAGTTACTTTTTTGAGAGCAGTAACTATTACTAGTTACTTTTTTAAAGTAACTTGCCCAACACTGAATCTGGCTAGCTATAGCTACTTGCTAATGGTTTAGCTTACCCCCGCGATTCAAAGTAACGTCAACGTAGCTGTAATTTATGCTTTGCTTACATGTTCGCATAACTTGGAAGTTTACTGACATTTACATACCTTGTTTACCTGGCTCAAGTGTTGGCTCTGAGGTTGTTGTGTGAGCCACCACTTGAGAATTGTCGTATTTTTTAAGAAAATGTTTTCTTATGTCCATCTTCAAAAACTCTGAGTCCGACTGACAGTTTATTTTAAACATTGTCACAGCTCACAGGATAGGTACCTGTCAGCCAATAAGACAGATGTTTAGTTCCATTCAACTCTCTGGTTGGTCTGGTGTCTTGCCTCTGTTGCATTCACTGAACACGGGAAATTACAATCCTGCCGTCCTCTTGTGTCATGATGAGGTTCAGGTAAAGCACGGTTAATGTATTATATTATTGACTCAATAATATAATACATGACTTTGAGAGTAGGCAATTGTTGGGGCAGAATCTCTACTCCGCGCCGTTCCTATATGAGCGGGTTCTCAAAAGAAGGAAACATTCAAAGCAGCCAGGATAAGGGTTAAACAATAATCTGCTTTAATGGTAAAACATACAAATACATCACCGAATCACGAAGCACTCTGCAGAGTACTCCGGGCTCAGGTTCTAACCCCGTGTGAGACACATCTCAGGAACGGCCAGTCAGGAACAAGAGCGCCGATCTTCAAAATGATCACAACATTTATACACAGAGTTCACTTCTGAGCGAGCTAGACAGTGAGTTGGCAGTATTCCATTGGTCGGTTTCCCTTCTGGGCGGGATCCCAGGTAGTAAGTCAGTTTGTTGATTCCATCGTTTGCTTCACAGTGTATGTGTGTGTGTGTGTGTGTGTGTGTGTGTGTGTGTGTGTGTGTGTGTGTGTGTGTGTGTGTGTGTGTGTGTGTGTGTGTGTGTGTGTGTGTGTGTTTCTGTCCCTCTGCCCTCAGGCAGATCCCCCAATCAATGATTCGGAGTCATGACAGAGGACTCTTTGACAGGATACATACTCATTCCCCCTAAACATCCTCAACACACAAACATCGTATCATGTATCTTTAACAGAAGTGAATTGTTCTTATCGCTGAATGGCTTCCCTGAACTTCCCTTCACCCCAAAGTCAGCTTACTAGGAATGAATACATTTTATTGATAAGCTCAAAATGACCTTTATCTCATTTACTGCTGGGTGACCAAAGTCTCAAGGCCTCTTTTGGGGTCTGTAGGAGATAAATCGTTAATTCTACAAGGCTTCAACTGTCTTATATCTGAGGCACATCTCCCTTTTGGGCTAATCAATACGGGTTTTAGCAATTAGCAGAGGAAGCTAGAGACTCAGGGCCCCTTTCTTGCTGGGAACTGCAAAGCAGATGTCAAAGGTCATAAAACCACCCTTCTGACTACACATGAAAAGTGGAAGAACAGACTATTGCTTTAATTTATTATTACTAAGTAGTGGGACATTGTTTCAGGAATATATGAAAAGCCTCTCTATTATTTAAACAGTAAAAATGTACTTTCAAATTTAACACCCACGAATATATAAGGTGACATTAAAATGAATATACCAGATTGAACTTTCCTGCCATAACACGTTACTTTAATACTTCAAATAATTCAAATAATACTTCACAATCTAGTCATATTAACACAATTAATTAAACATACTTATCACGATGACGGTGTACTGAGATTTATTTATTTTTTAAATAAAAAATAAAAAGAAATGATTTTATTTATTTATTTTGCTAGGGGGCCCCTTAGTGGCTGTGGGGCCCTAAGCGGCCGCTTATGTCGCTTAATGGGTCGGGTCGGCTCTGCTTCAAGCACTTTATGCTTTTTGCTCTGCTTCTACCGACCGATGGAATAAAGTGTTCAGTGAAAACGTCACACTGACGCTAAAATCTCTCTCCTGTACAAGATGGAGCTGCAGAGGAGACTCCACAAGGGCTCTTTGGGAGAATTACACTGCAATAAGAGGGGCTTTAACAATGTTGGAGGCTGATGACGAAGAGCGTCAGGACACACGACGAGAGGCCTCTGCGCTGTGTGGCAAACTTGGGAAACTAGAGACTGCTGACAATATTTTGGGACACTACTGCACCAATTCAAGCTTACGAGCACTGGCTTACAAAATAAAGACATTGACCTAATGACCGCTGTGCGACTTTTGGAATCGCCGCACACTTATGTTGCATCACTACGAAGGACATTTTCAGACTTTGAGACATCTGCCCGGGCCGTCACCGGCGTGACACAGACATACCAACACGAGACTCACCGTGTTGGTAAAAGATGAGTATTTGATGACGAGACAGTGGAGCACGAGGTGGCACTGACTGGCAGTAAAAACTTCCAGGTTGAGACATTCAATGTAATTATTGACAGGTTGCTCTCAGGACTTAGCAAACGCCTGGATGCATACAAAGACATAAATGATCACTTTTGAGTCCTATTTGACATGTGCTGTGATGACACTGATCTCCACAGGCGGGTCAATATTCTCTCCTCGTCATATCCTACTGACTTGGATAAGTCATTAGGAGATGAGCTGATCCAGTTTTTGACTTTTTTGTCAGCACAGAGCCAGATAAGGTGCTTAAACATGGACTACAGACAACATTCCCCAATGTTTTTGTTGCGCTCAGGATTTTTCTCACACTGCCTGTAACCAACTGCGAGGGTGAGAGGTCCTTTTCACAGCTTAAATGCATCAAAAATGAACTCAGGACAACCATGGCTCAGAAGAGACTTTCAGCCCTTTCTTTGATGGCCATCGAGTCTGATCTTGTGAGGGATCTGGATTTTGATGACCTAATCACAGACTTTTCAAAGAGAAAGGCAAGGAAGAAACACTTCTAAAAGGTCAGATCCACTGTCTCTCATACACACTCTGTCTCTCTCTAGTTGGCTGCGTCCCTGCTTTTGACAAATAGGTGTGCGATTTGACATGCCAGATTGACTGAAAATTCTAAATATTGGTTATGTTGGTAGGATTGGGTAGGTGTGGTGTTACTTGTTGGTACATAGGTTGGGGGGGCCCATGAGCGCTCAGTGCCCAGGGGCCCCTGGAGGTACTAATCCGGCCTTGCTGGTAGACCAGCATAAATACCAGCTTCACCAACATAGACCAGCTTAACTACCAGCATAGACCATTGAGAGCCTCAACTGAGCCTCAGCTGAGCCGCAAATGCAGCGCAACTATGCGCTTATGCGGCGCAATTATGGCGCATTTCCACTGCAGGGCCTCACATGGCTTAGTACGGTATAGTTAGGCCTTGGTAGGCCAGGCTCACTTTATGCTGCGTTTCCATTACAGTTTAGGAACTGGGGTAGTAACTATACGCAGTGTAGGCGGAGCCGTTACGTCATCTTCAATGTGAAACACAAAACCAACATCAGCCGTTAGCTCTTAGCACTCAGAGCTCACAGCTCCTCATATCTGTTCAGAAACTAGACAAAGTGAAACAAGTACAAACCACAGACTGTGTCATGGCGAATACAGTCGCTGCTTTATTTATGTCTGTATAGGCCGTTGTTGTGATCATTAATTCATGTTTTTTACTTACCGGTATCAGTATGTTGTTACTTCGGCATCATTTTGAAACGTGTATTACAATTAAATCACGGTAAAATATGTTCATTTTGTTGTATTTACCAGCGATTCTCTCACCAGTTTAGCATACTCAGACCGGTTGTTAGCCCGGAAAGAACCTCGATTTTGGAGAGCCAGAAAAACTGTGAAAAAGTACCTGCTAGCCGGAACTACGCCTAGTGGAAACGCAACCAAAAACGCCTTAAACCGCGCTGGAGTCGAAATGCGCCATTAGTGTGGTATTGCTGCGAAGCTCCACTAGCACAACCCCCCACGTCGATGCACTCGAAACAGAGGGCCTCATCATATAACTTTGCGTGGGGCCTCAAGTTGGCCAGGGACGGCCCTGGCCCCATACATTTCAGAATCAGAATCAGAAGCAGGTTTATTAGGTATGACACGTACGAGGAATTTGACTTGATGTCCCTTAGTGCAGGCTCCTTGTTCAGCCTTATCCTAACATGAGTGGGTTCAAGAACGGCCGCCTGAGTCCGTACAGTCTCTACTTGGGGCGCTGTGAGAGGGGCTGAAATGTCCCAGGTTTACTGGAACAGTCCCTGAAGACACTTTGGTGGATGGGAGCAGTGGCGCCGTAAGGGGGTGAAAAGTTAGGACGATTCTAAGGGCCCGTGACTGACAGGGGCCCAAACCATTTTAGAACATTAAGAAAAAAATCTTGAAGTAACCATTGTGATATCTTTTCATGGGGCCCAAAATCCCTGGCGGCACCCCTGGACGGGAGTGAGATCAACCTCTGCTCTATACGAGGTGGATGATTGGGGAAGCCAAAGCTTGGGACGCCACTAGAGAAAAAAAGAGCTAAGAATATTTTAAGAGTACGCTTTGTATTTTTATATTGTGGTTGATGTTTACAGTATTTTTCAGTTGCTAACAAACTACAATCTCACATAAAGCATAATTATTTACTGTTTTTTTTAATTGCTAAAACATATTTTTTGACAACAGGGCTAATTTTCTCAAAACACTTAACACAATTCTCAAAACCACACACCCAAAGTGCAAAAGAGCTAATTTTTCTTGTAAAATCAAGCACTGCACCCACAACTATACAAACACTTTTGCAGTACAAGACTCTTTGCCCAACCAACTACACAACATCGTGCTCAATCTAAAGCACACTCGTCTTTTATGGCATTCTGTCTGTAGAGAATTCTGTATATAAAGATTGCTCAAGTCGACTAAAACATGTGCAGAAACACAAATATACTGTCAGTGCAACATTCATGCACAACAAATAGTTACAGTTGTGAAAACAACAATGATGCCTCTGTAAAAAACAGTAAATGGAAAGGAACACTTTGAGGAAAAAGAAATACAAAAAATATTTTTTTTAAAACAGAGGAAAGAATGCTGAGACTGCATTTTACCAACTTACTGGGTCTGACCACAACCCCTCATCCACCTGCAGAAGAAGCATCGCCTGTAGCCTGACGGTCATAGCTCCAACCGTTATGATGGAAATAACTCTTCATCTGACTTCAGTTCATCCTCCCTCTCATTCTCATCCTCCCTTTTCCTCATCCTCCCGCCGTTATCTCCATACATTCATTGTTGTTTATGGTCATTTGGCATGTGTATTTGTTGATTGGTTCATGTGTGTAGCATTTTTAATGGCAGTGTTTTGAAAATGGAAAACAAGTGAATAGCCTATGTCAGATTACTTAGAGAACCGTGTGCAGTGTTTTGCAAAACGTGCCAAGCTCAATTGGAAATCTGGTGCAGAGCTGAAAATGTGTTTAGAGTTTTGGAGATTTGAGCAGAGGTTTTGCTCTTTGAGTGTGAGTTTAAATAATTGTGCTTTATGTGAGATTTTAGCGTGTTAGCAACTGAAAAAAAAGTAAAAGTTCTCACACGAAGCCTTTTTCTGGTGTTTACATCCTGATAGCTTAGTCAACAGAAAAGCAGTTTGGTGTATTTGTTTATTGGTTTGTGTGTGTAGCATTTTTAACGTTAGTGTTTGGAAAATAGCAAACAAGTGAATATGTCAGATTTCTGTTAGAGAACTGTGTGCAGTGTTTTGCAAAAAGTGCCAAGTTGAATTGCAAACTTGATTCAGAGCTGAAATGTGTTTACAGTTTTGGAGATTTGAGCTGAGGATTTGCTCTTTGAGTGTCAGTTTAAATGATAGTGCTTTATGCGAGATTTTAAGCGGTTAGCAACAGATTTTTTTTAAATACATCCATAGTCTGGAAGACAACTTTATAATGGTCCGGAGTCTCCGGACTCCGGACGTGTCCTCTGACGCGAATAGGCTTGAATAATTTCTGATGATTCCATTGGCTCACCTACCTTACGTCATGACGTCTTGTTGTTGGTGGAGGGGCGGGGGCAGTGCATGTAGGGGAGCTACCGAGCAGCAACATCTGAGAAAGTCGCCGAAAGACACTCGGTTTCCAGGTGAGATTCAGCGGGATACACTGAGAATTATTCTGACAGGCGTTCCTGAGCGTCTCCTGCTTTAAAGCTGAAGTCAAGGACACCGGCAGGAAGGGCAGACATCCAGTACATGCTCTGACACAGCAGCTAGCGGAAGCTAAGCTGGACTGACGGTAGCTAATGAGTGGAGAGAGAAAGAGAAAGACATGCAGGCAGGTTTCGATAGGCCTGTGGGTAAGCGAACAGCAGGCGGCTTTCACTGAGGCTCACTTTACTTACCGGTAATAGCCTGGCCAAATGTCATGCCTTCAGCCACTGTTTGACCCGCACGGTGAGCAGGAGACCAGTGACCCATATATCGGGTAGAAAAAGGTTATCGATGCACACTTCGGCAGCCTGCCATATGATGTCTTTGAATGATTTAGTGTAATAATATAAAAGATAAACTTCTATTGTCTTCTGGGCTCAAACTTCTATTATGTCACACCAAGGTCACAGTTTACTATCTGTCAGTGAGCTGTAGTCAGTCTTTGACCTCATGCTTCCTGTCATTAAATTTGTTCACACAGATAGGGGTAGGACTCTTAGCTGTTACTACCTCCTAAATCTTCTTTACTGACAACTTTGATTTACTCGCCAGTGTTTTCACTCGTTTTACATTCTTAAAATATAATGCATATTATTTAAAAAATAATCTGAGGCCCTTATTTTGACAGTTGCAGGAATGTATAAAAGGTATTATATTAATGAAATAATCCAAAATATACAAAAAATCTTAAGATACAATACAATTAAATCGTGAAAAAATTATTTTGAAATGTATTTTAATAATAATACATTTAATTTCAAAGTGCTTTTTCAGGTGCTCAAAGACACTTTACAGTGGTGATAAAATGAGATCAAATAGAATAACAAATTATTAAAACAGCAACACATACTATAATAGAATACAAAAATATTAAAACAGCAACACAACATCATTCTCAAATTTAAAAGCCAGTCTGAAGAGCTGTGTTTTGGTCAGTGTTTTGAAAGTGGGTGGGTCGGTGCAGTCTCTTACCTCATTCACACCAACGCAACTCCGGTTCAAGCTCTGTGCTAGAGCTTTTCAGGTTCAGAACCGGTTCTTCGGTTTAGCTCCGGCTCTTTTCGCACAGCCCAGAGTCTGACTGGTGCTGCGTCATTGCGTCATCGTTTGCGTCATGACGTAACCGTTTGCGTGCCTGCTCCATAAAGCCAAACCGCGGAAACCCCTCACAGCTGACACCGACAACAACAACAATGGCCGATTTTGCTCCAGCTTCCTCTGTACCCCTTCGGAAAACCAGATTCCCAGTAGGTAGCTGGTCTTTTCAGTGGACCACTGCTGCTTGTTAAGTTTCTCCATCGTTGTGTACAAACTGGATAAAACGCCGGCTTTTTGACAGTAAACAGGTATGAAATACTATATGACAGTAAAATAAAGTTGTTATTAATCAACACGAATACAGTGATTTGTAAAATATTCCATAAAGAAAAAATAAATCTGCTTACAGTTCTGTTTCATATGGGTGTTGAGAGATGTATCCATAGATCTCTTAATGTTACTCTCAAAGTGCACCAGATTAATACTTTTAACTTCAACATTTAAACAAAATCTTCCCGGGGGAGCATGCCCCCCGGACCCCCCTAGAGGAGGTTAGGTCCCCCACCACTTAAATCATGTTCACATTAAAGTCAAGCTTCAGTTTAAGATTCACCTGTAATAGAAACATGTGATGGAGCATTACTAACCTGACTCAGATGTTTTGTTTCACCAAACCATCTAGGAAAGCTCCATTGGAAGCCATTTGGAAAGGGCAGGCACTTTCAAAAATACTTGGCAGGTGATTGGATCAATCTGTCTATCTCCTTCTATCATGGGCCACTTCTGATTGGTTAACAATGGCTGGTATATGTGGAGCACAGCACTTCTGATTGGTATGGATGACTGACACACAAGAACAAAAAATATATATATATGTAAAAAAAAAAAAGGGAGTGAGTTATGGCAGTGATGGTTTTTGTGGAGATGTAGAGTTGGATGTCATCCGCGTAGCAGTGATACTGAAGGATATGTCGGCGGATGATTTTTTTTTTTTCAAGGGGGAGCATATAGAGGATGAAGAGGAGGGGAACAAGCACCGAACCCTGGGGGACGCCTTGGGACAGAGGGGCAGTGGAGGAAGTGCAGTTATTTATGTGGATAAACTGATGTCTGTCGGTGAGGTAGGATTTCAGCCAGGAGAGTGCAGTGTCGGTGATGTTGAGTGATGATTCCAGACGGGACAGCAGGATGGTGTGGTTGATGGTGTCGTACGCTGCTGTGAGGTCGAGGAGGATGAGGATGTTGAGATTGCCGGAGTCTGAGGAGAGGAGGAGGTCGTTAGTGATTCTGAGGAGGGCTGTTTCTGTGCTATGTTTTGTGCGGAATCCTGATTTGAAAGGGTTCAAACAGGTTGTTGGAGCTGAGGTGGGATTTCAGTTGGGAGGCAACACGTTCGAGTAGTTTTGACAGGAAGGGGAGTTTCGAGATGGGCCGGAAGTTGGACATGATGTCAGATGTGAGTCCAGGTCTTTTCAGTAAGGGTGTAACAGCAGCCAGTTTGAGTGAGGGGGGGGACTGATCCATAGCAGAGGGAGGAGTTAATGATTGTGATTATGAGCTGGGAGATGGGAGGGAGGCATTCCCTGACAAATGTTGTTGGTATGGGTCCAGAGTGCAGGTGGAGTTCATTCCAGCCATGAGGGTGGACAGTTGCACGGGGGTCACAGGGGAGAACCGGTATAGGGGCTGTGAGGTCAAGGGGGGGGGGAGCCAGGAGGGGAGATGGGCAGGGCTGCTGAGGAGGTCAGGTTTCTATAAATGCTGTCAATTTTGGTTTGAAAGAATGAGAGGAAAGAATTGCACTGTGCGGTTGTGAAGGATGGGGTGGCGTTGTCACAGGGTTTAAGGAGTGTGTTGATGGTGGAGAACAGAGCCTTGGGGTTGCTGGAGCCGGAGTGTATAAGTTGTGAGTAGTAGTTGGACCGGGCTGCTTTGAGTGCGTTATTGTACTGTTGTAGGTAGTCGGTGTAGGCATGGAGATTAACTGTTAGAGTGGTTTTCTTGTGAAGGCGTTCCAGTAATGCCTTGTTGTGGTCAATTAAGTAGTCTTTCTGGTGGAGTTGCCCATTTCCAGAGTTAAATGCTGAGAAAACTCCCTAGAGTATTTTTCTGGCGTGGTTTATGTTTAGTCCCATCTGTTGGCAAAAGCTTCTCTAGAGAACCAAAGCTTTCTCTTGCCACGTAACTCTCCTCTCTTCTCTTCTTCTCTCCTCAGCATGCGGTGACTGAGGCCTCCAGACTCAGTGGATCTGGAAGCAGCAGCAGCAGCAGCAGCAGCAGCAGCAGCAGCAGCAGGCATCTGGCATCTGGCTTGATGAAGAGCCCGGTGCACAGATGCAGGGATGTGGAGCACGGCCGTGGGCAGGGCACGGGGGGGGCTGGGACCACCTGCCTGCAGGCCGAGCAGCGCATCCCCATCTCCAAAGACGTCATCACATCCTCCGCTGCCTCTGCCATGTGGTTCATCAGGGACGCCTGCGGCATCGTGTGCGCCATCATCACCTGGATGCTGGTGCTGTATGCAGAGTTCGTGGTGCTGTTTGTGATGCTGCTGCCCTCCAAGAATCTGACGTACAGCATTGTGAACGGGACTCTGTTCAACATTCTGGCCTTCCTTGCCCTCGCTTCACACCTCAGGGCCATGTGCAGCGACCCTGTGAGTGGCACTTATTTGGTGATATAGAAATTATTCACATTAATTAAGAATTAGTTGACAGGCTAGCAAGGTTTAAAGGAACGTTTCTTGCATGCAAGTTTAGGGCACTGTCCTGATAAATGGAGCTTTACTTTCAAAGAGTTATCAGGGAATGTTTAGCCTGTCCCTTCTTTATTTCATTATGATGATGATGATGAAGCTGCTGAAGTCCTCTACTGTGTGCTCCTGTTTCGTGCTAGGGTGCAGTGCCAAAAGGGAATGCTACTAAGGAATACATAGAAAGCCTTCAGCTGAAACCAGGGCAGGTGGTCTACAAATGTCCCAAGTGCTGCAGCATCAAGCCTGACCGAGCTCACCACTGCAGGTAGGACAGAGAGGGCTGCCGTGTGAGGCGTTCACTTACCCAGTCACATGCTTACAGCTGCATCTTTGTGATGCAGTGAATGAAGGCTGACTAATTTCTGAATTTGGTACATTTGTAAAATAGGAACTCAGAATGTAGTTCTTCACATCCACTAATTGTGTCCTTGCAGTGGTTGTATTTGATAAAATGTTTAATTTCTCTCTTTTCTTTATTTCCTAACTTGCTGTCTCTCTCCCAGTGTTTGCAAACGCTGCATACGTAAGATGGACCACCATTGCCCCTGGGTCAATAATTGTGTTGGGGAGAACAACCAAAAGTACTTTGTGCTTTTTACAGTAAGTACAGTAACTGTCTCGTTAGATTATAACTGAAGAAGTGTAATAGCAGAAATGTGTGTCCCTAGAAACTGATTTGAATAGCATAATTTGAATTGTTCTACTTCAGTACAATAATTGCACAAAAATAATAATTATTGTATTTTGGATCTGTATTTTAATTGAATATTATAAGTGAGATGAGGTCAGTGGCCCTGAAACTCTTTTTTAGATAGGCATTCAGTTCTAGCTATTAAAAATCAGTTCTTACTTTTTGGCACATATATTTAACTTCAACACTGTTTCAAATACACAAACACTGCTACTAGGTCATAACTATTAAATCACTACATGAACTCAAGGTTCTTTATTTAGTCATACGAACACAGCTAAAGTGTAGTTATGCCGATGAAAATCTTAGGTCACAGGCTTCTCCAACAGACTAACACAAAACATAGATAAACATACAAATATAGTAAACATACAAATATAGTAAATACAAAAAGAAAAATAGTTTAAAAAAGTGAAATACTGCAATAAGAGTCTATATGCAAGTTATTTGAATATGATATTGTGTAAATAGATAAATAATTTCTAAGTAGCAGCCAGATGAATGTTATGGATGTTGTTACAACAGTTCAGGTGTTTAACAGTCTTATGGCCTGTGGGATGAAACTGTCTGAGTCTGGTGGTTTTAGTCCTGATGCTGCGGTACCGCCTGCCAGACGGCAGCAGACTGAACAGTTTGTGGCTGGGGTGATGGGGGTCTTCTATAATCCTGAGGGATTTCTTCCTGAGCCGCTGGGAGTAAAGGTCCTCCATGGATGGCAGCTCCGTCCTGGTGATGTTCTGTGCAGTTTTCACCACCCTCTGTAAAGCCTTACGATTGAGGGTGGTGAAGCTGCCGTATCAGGCCGTGATGCAGCCAGTCAGGATGCTCTCTAGGGTGCACCTGTAGAAGGTCAGGATCCTCTCTATGGTGCACCTGTAGAAGGTCAGGATGCTCTCTATGGTGCACCTGTAGAAGGTCAGGATCCTCTCTATGGTGCACCTGTAGAAGGTCAGGATCCTCTCTATGGTGCACCTGTAGAAGGTCAGGATGCTCTCTATGGTGCACCCGTAGAAGGTCATGACCCTCTCTATGGTATCCTGTAGTCCATGTTGAACCTCCTCAGCCTGCGGAGGAAGAAGAGCTGCTGTCGACCCACTTTGGTGTGTGTGTGTGTGTGTGTGTGTGTGTGTGTGTGTGTGTGTGTGTGTGTGTGTGTGTGTGTGTGTGTGTGTGTGTGTGTGTGTGTGTGTGTGTGTGTGTGTGTGTGTGTGTGTGTGTGTGTGTGTGTGTGTGTGTGTGTGTGTGTGTGTGTGTGTGTGTGTGTGTGTGTGTGTGTGTGTGTGTGTGTGTGTGTGTGTGTGTGTGTGTGTGTGTGTGTGTGTGTGTGGGAGCCGAGCCCCGCCCTTCAGAAATAGAGCGGAGGCAGAATGAGAATACGCAAAGCAGTGGACACTGAAACATGGACATTGGATAAATAACATAGGTGTTTAGTTTATTTAATAAAAGAGCACATGGTCAATGTGAAAAGTGACCGTAGATAGATTACTTCAGTTGCAATTTGGTGCTATATATATTTTCTTTTTAAAAAACAAAAACAAAAAAAACACCTTGATTTTCAGACGGGGCGCAGCGCCAAGACAATGGTAGAGGAAACACTGAAGCTTGCCACGCACCTCGCCATTTATCCAGGGCTTTTGATTCGGGAATGTTCGTACAGAAACCTTCGGTAACACGTCATCGATGCCTTTCCCAATGTAGCAGATGTCCGTGGGTGTGTTGATGGTTTCATCCTCAAACATGCTCTACTCCGTAGATGCAGAGCTGAATCTGACTCCTCACTTCATAGTTTTAGTGCCTTTGTTACCGGTCTGTCCCTTTTTTAAGTTTCTGCTTGTAAGCAGGCAGCAGCAGCAGTGGGATGTGGTCTGATTTGCCGAAGGGAGGGCGAGGGAGAGCCTTATATCCATGTCGAAAAGGGGAATAAACATGTTCCAGTATGTTTCCCCCGCGTGTCGGGCAGCTGTTGTGTTGGTAGTACTTCGGCAGGACCTTCTTCACGTTAGCGGTGTTAAAATCCCCGGCCACAACGAACGCCGCCTCTGGCCGTGAAGTCTCGGTCTTGTCGATAATCCCAAACAGCTGATCGAGTGCCGTGTTGTCGGCGAGCGGCGAAATATACACCGCTGTAATCACAACAGATGTCAATTCTCTCGGCAGGGGAAAAGCCCGGCATGTGATCATGAGGTGCTCTAAATGAGCGGAACAGTCCGAAGAAATAATCCTCACATCTGTACACCAGTTATTATTAATCATGACGCACACACCACCTCCTTTTACTTTACAAAAACGATGACAGCTTTAGCAATGGCTGTCGGTTAGCATAAACAATTCACAGGATTATTACCTCTTCAACACGCATGTCACAGTGTAAGAAAGCACATTACTGGAGAGACTAGAGACTGTTGAGCGCATTTTCTGCAACCGGTGTTGCATTAAAACATAATGGAATTAGCAAGCTAACTAGCTAACCAGCAAGGCTCTAAATGAGTAAAATTTCAAAACATTGAAATGCTGTAGCCACACGCTAAAGCCACTAGTTATTAAGCAGATTTTGATCATTAGCCAATTACAGCATAGTCAAAGCTTGCTGTTTAAATATTTGTTACCGATCTACTGTACTACTAGACTAACTTTCAGTATTTAAGTTGAGTAATTCAAATGCTAATGATTTAGTTTCTAATCTCAACTAATACAACCATTGACAATAAGAAATTGCCATCAAATTGTAGCTAAATTGTAGCTCACATATCATTACAGTTATTTTGTATCTCTGTAACGTGTTATTCCTAAAAGATGAAATCAGAAGTAGTTGCTGCTTTAATGCAATGCAGATTAAAGGGATTCCTCAGTGAAGCTGAGTGAAGAGCTGTGTTGTTGGTGTTTGTGAATAATGGTTCTTAATGTGTCCTCATTTCTCCTTTTTAACCAAGATGTACATTGCACTGATCTCCCTCCACTGTCTGGTCATGGTGGTCTTCCATTTCCTCTACTGCTTTGAAGATGATTGGACAAGTGAGTAATTTAAGAAAAAATCGTAATCCCATTCACTCACTTAACTGGAATTATAAACAGGACACACTTGTGGGATGCTTGTTCTATATCATTTAATTAAAATTATAAAAAAAATTATTTTCTTAAATACTTAAAGGAACCTATATCTTCTTTTCCACTTTTAAAGGAACATACATTTACATGTAATGCTAATTAAATTGATAAGACTTACAAACAGAATCATTCATATAAACAAAAAATAACATATAGTCAGTGTTTTACTTTTTTAATGTATGAATGATATTGTCATTGTTTGATTAATACATTAATATATCCTTACACTTTACAGCACTGTAGGCATATTATGGTATTATTTACTTTGACACTCTCCACAGCTATGAAAAACACAGGTAATATTCTGAGCCATGAATACATTACATTTAGCTGACGCTTTTATCCAAAGCGACTTACAGTAAGTACATTCGACCAGGAAGATACAACCTTGAAGAAAGCAAAATCCTATAAGTACATCAGGTTTCATAGAGCCAAACATTTCAAGTGCTCCTCGACTGGCTATAGATAAGCCAGTCCTTTATTAGTATATAAGTGCTCTGTTAGCAGTACTTTGTTAGTAATTCTATCGCTCGAAGTGGAGTCGAAAGAGATGAGTTTTCAGTCTGCGCCGGAAGATGTGCAAGCTATCTGCTGTCCTGATTTCAATGGGGAGCTTATTCCACCATTTAGGAGCCAGGATAGCAAACCCACGTGTTTTTGGAAAATAAGTATTTGGTCACCTACAAACAAACAAGATTTCTGGCTCTCACAGACCTGTAACTTCTTCTTTAAGAGCCTCCTCTGTCCTCCACTCGTTAACTGTATTAATGGCACCTGTTTGAACTCGTTATCAGTATAAAAGACACCTGTCCACAACCTCAAACAGTCACACTCCAAACTCCACTATGGCCAAGACCAAAGAGCTGTCAAACGACACCAGAAACAAAATTGCAGACCTGCACCAGGCTGGGAAGACTGAATCTGCAATAGGTAAGCAGCTTGGTGTGAAGAAATCAACTTTGGGAGCAATTATTAGAAAATGGAAGACATACAAGATCACTGATAATCTCCCTCGATCTGGGGCTCCACGCAAGATCTCACCCCGTGGGGTCAAAATGATCACAAGAACGGTGAGCAAAAATCCCAGAACCACACGGGGGGACCTAGTCAATGACCTGCAGAGAGCTGGGACCAAAGTAACAAAGGTTACCATCAGTAACACACTACGCCGCCAGGGACTCAAATCTTGCAGTGCCAGACGTGTCCCCCTGCTTAAGCCAGTACATGTCCAGGCCCGTCAGAAGTTTGCTAGAGAGCGTTTAGATGATCCAGAAGAGGATTTGGAGAATGTCATATGGTCAGATTAAACCAAAATAGAACTTTTTGGTAAAAACTCAACTAGACGTGTTTGGAGGAGAAAGAATGCTGAGTTGCATCCAAAGAACACCATACCTACTGTGAAACATGGGGGTGGAAACATCATGCTTTGGGGCTGTTTTTCTGCAAAGGGACCAGGACGACTGATCCTTGTAAAGGAAAGAATGAATGGGGCCATGTATCGTGAGATTTTGAGTGACAACCTCCTTCCATCAGCAAGGGCATTGAAGATGAAACGTGGCTGGGTCTTTCAGCATGACAATGATCCCAAACACACCGCCCGGGCAACGAAGGAGTGGCTTCGTAAGAAGCATTTCAAGGTCCTGGAGTGGTCTAGCCAGTCTCCAGATCTCAACCCCATAGAAAATCTTTGGAGGGAGTTGAAAGTCTGTGTTGCCCAGCGACAGCCCCAAAACATCACTGCTCTAGGGGAGATCTGCATGGAGGAATGGGCCAAAATACCAGCAACAGTGTGTGAAAACCTTGTGAAGACTTTCAGAAAACATTTAACATCTGTCATTGCCAACAAAGGGTATATAACAAAGTATTGAGATTAACTGTTGTTATTGACCAAATACTTATTTTCCACCATAATTTGCAAATACATTCTTTAAAAATCAGACAATGTGATTTTCTGGATTTTTTTTTCTCATTTTGTCTCTCATAGTTGAGGTATACCTAGGATAAAAATGACAGGCCTCTCTCATCTTTTTAAGTGGGAGAACTTGCACAATTGGTGGCTGACTAAATACTTTTTTGCCCCACTTTATGCCAATAGCTTCCGTTATTTATTTTGGTCTCTCGGCTTTATTGGCTTCTTAAAAACAGCGAGGATAAGCTGTTGAACTGCTGTTGTCTTTTGCCGGGCTGCGGTGATTGGCAAATCTGGGTGATGCCTTCTGATATGATTTAGCATGTTTGGCATGTGTTGCCATTAGTATACCGCACCGCTGTCGACCAACGCCGACACACCGTCCTCGTCCGATCCACCACTCGCACTCCATCGTTATTGTAGTCCACAGGGAACCCGGAATGTTCCCACACAGCTGATTTAAAAGAAGCAGGTGGGTCTTCTAGCTCCTGTGTGTTAACTGAAATCGCCATACTAACTTTTCTTCTTCTTGTATTTTGTTCGTTTTTGGAAGTGCGCCGGACTCTGATGAAAATATTCGTTGTGTCCAAACGGCGGTACTACAATTTCCGTATCAGTCCGTGACGTCACTGGGCCCAGAAAGACTTTCCCCATTGACTAACATTGAGAAAGAGACGTCTGTAAATCAGCGGATAATTTTTTAGAAACTAAACAAACTACCCAGTATGAACTATTTTATAGCCCTTATTATAATCATTAGATAAGATAAGAGATAAGATAAGAATTTATTTATCCCGAAGGAAATTGTTGTGCCAGAGTAACAAAATACAATAAAAACAATAAACACAGAAGCACAACAGCAAAACTGTACACCAAAAGTGCAGCAAAAAGATCAATTAAACATCTACAGACAACATGAAACATAGAAACATAGATGGTCACACAGTCAATGCAATTATTAGCAGTAGTTAGTAGTGCAAAAAAAATAAAACGTAGTGGCAGTTACGTAATTGCACGTTATCATAGCATTATTAATAATACTAATAATAATATTGGTCCTTAAAGTTCTAAAATGCACTAAAAGCCGAATCTAGATTTATTTTCTGTCTCCATTCATTCTACTGAGCCGAGAGTGGGAGCTCGAGGGACGGGGCTTAAGGGGCGCATGCTCTGTGAGCGCGCATACCATGGATGTATAATAAGAACTGGATACAGCGTGGGAGGCGGGGCCTCATTCATTCCTATGAGAGTTGCTCATTGGCGCATGATGATAAAATGGCCCAACTTTTGAGAGAGCGAAACGTCACAGATTACCCGGCATGCCTGAGAAGTACCCGTATGTGCGCTCATAGTGCATGCGCAACTTTAACCAAAATGCTCGTTCACATCAAGCACGTCAATTTGCGTACACGTAACAGCACCGCACGTTCATGACAGCATGGTAATGGCTTGTTTTTATGATGGATTTGATATTAACGAGGCGGCAGTTAGCGGCTAGCTAGTAATTATGCTAATGTGAACATCAATCGTTATGTACTTATATTACGCTGTAACAGGATCTAGTGATATCCAAGCAACAGGGCTTCATTTAGCATGAAATAATTATTGCACTGCATATATATATATTAATATATATATATATATATATATATATATATATATATATATTAATATATATATATATATATATATACAGTGCAATAAGCTTCTTAGTGCAATAAGAAGCTACAGGGACGTTAATCTAACGTCGGTTATATTAACTTTATTTAATACAACATTTACGGTAAAAGATTTAATCCTACAGCCCATGTCGTATAATATTTTACAAATGATGAATTACAGCAAACATGTGCAATATATCCATTATTACAGCTCCATTGGATGGCAGTGAGACGATATGGGTCCGTTGTTATTGTGCATCCATGGGTAAAGATAAACGCATGTAGTGCTGAACCTGCTGAACAGGTAACATGAACGTGCCGGGTGGCGCGGTCCCGTGGGTTAGATGCGCGTTCATAAAGAATAACGTTATTAGCACATTTTTACAACTTGAGGAACGAATGTTTTTAATAAGGGCTATACAAGTGTTCATACTGGGTAGTTTATTTAGTTTAAAAAAAAATATCCAACGAGTTACAGACCACTCTTTCCCAATGTAAGTCAATGGGAAAAAGTGTTTCCGGGACCAGCAACCAAACGGAAGTGTAGTACCGCTGTTTGGCCACAACGAATATTCTCATCAGACTCCGGTGCACTTCCTGGTGGCTTGGCGCATACGGGTTCTTCTGCTCTGACAGAAAGGCATGACGGGTAATCTGTGACGTTTCGCTCTCTTAAAAGTTGGGCCATTTTGTCCTCATGCGCCAATGAGCAGCTCTCATAGGAAAGAACGAGACCCCGCCTCCGACTCTGTTTCCAGTTCCTATTATACATCCATGGTTTTGTTGTTTTTTCTTCTTGTCCTTCTTTTGTTGTTTAAGGGCGGCTGGCAAACAGCTTTTAGGCGCAATACCGCCCCCTGGATTATATATAGCAGTGACCACCAACTGGCGGGCCACATCCGGCCCGCCAGACATTCTCATCCGGCCCGCACGACGGGGGTGACTGTGGCGTTGGGCGGAGTGGTTACTGTGTTCGCCCCCCACCCTTTTTTTTTTACAACGTCTCGTGAGTAAGGTGGAGTACCGGAGTCCAACAGAGAGGCAGCAGCTGCGGGTCAGTAGACTGCGTACTGCGAAACCTTCCCTGCCTTGAAGAAGAAGTGATCCTTCGTTGTGAAGAGTCTGGTTAATGCGCTCGGCACCACAGCAGCAGCCCCGCTGCGACAGAGTCCAACAGAGAGGCAGGAGCTGCGGGACAGTAGCCTAGAAGCAGGGTTGGGTTGTAACGGAATATATGTAACGGCGTTACGTAATCAGAATACAAAAATCAAGTAGGCTAACTGTATTCAGCTGGCGTTACATTTGAAAAACGAGTAATCTGATTACAGTTACTTTCGTAAACCTGAAGTGAATACATTTTGGAATACTTATTGGAATTATTGGTGGAAAAGTTTCCTCACAAAATGTGATATTCATTACCGGCAGAACTGTGTGCACACTGCACAGCGCGGCAACATGTCTTTGAGTGAGAGAGATGGTGTCTGTGAGGCCCCGCCCCCGCACGCAAATGAGAGAGATCTCTTTTAAAATATATTGAAAGTTAGAAACAGAGATGGTTAGATAAAATGTGCAAGATAACGTTTATGTAGCATTTATTTATTGTCGAAATTATGACATTTTATAACGGGATCAAATCAAAGTGATTGGCCTGCTGCTGCTGAATGCATGGGGCAAGTGACTGGAAACAGTTTTAAAAGTTATTACATCTTTTCAGATAATAAGTAATGATAATTAATTCTATTTAGGGGCGCCTTTTAAAGCATCCAAGGACACCTTACAATTCATAACATATTCCAAGGAAAGGTTTTAAGACAGTACAAAGAATGCAGTCTGGGTGATGTTTTTTTATGTGGGGTGCAGATGAGAGAGCTGTCCAGAATGACACCAAGATGTTGTGTTTGAGTTCTTGATAAGACATTAAAACAGTAAAATAAGTGTCTCCTGTTCACCAAAACATACCCATCTGTTATGGAAAAATAAAGCATTCCAAAAGTATTCTAAAAGTAATCTGAATATGTTTTTAAGACGCGTAACTGTAACTGTATTCTGATTACTTTCAAAAATTGCTGGCCCGCGAAAGTGTCTATTGGATACATTTTGGCCCTTGGACAAATGTAGTTGGTGATCCTTGATATATAGTATAATGGATACTGCCCTGAGTGACAGACTATTTTCCCACTCATAAAAAATGGCGTATTCGTCGTGTGACTGCATGTGCCAAACCGTGACGTCCGAACCGTCACGGTTCGGGACGAATACGGATACCATTACACCCCTAATCCACGGCCTTGCATTGACATCTTTTTATGCATTACTTTTCCTGATGTTTTAAGTTTTTGCTGCATTATCGATGTGCTTTAGGCAGTTATTCTATAAAAGTAATCTTTGTATGGTGACAACATTAATAGTGTAGTTCCTCATGGTCCTCTTTTTTGCCTCTTCACTTCTCCTCCTCCTCCATGCCCCCCCATCCCCCAGAGTGCAGTTCCTTCTCTCCTCCAGCCACAGTCATCCTCCTTATACTCCTGTGCTTTGAGGGTCTCCTCTTCCTCATCTTCACCTCTGTGATGTTCGGCACCCAAGTCCACTCAATCTGTACGGACGAGACTGTAAGTGATCCATTTAGTGACCCACAATCCTCTCCTCTTGCCTCACTACTTCCTCCTGCTGCTCTCCTCCTGCCTCCCTCTAACATATGTGACCTTCTCCTGATGAATCTGCTAACAGCTGAGTGACGTGCTCGTTCTGTAGCCTGATGTACAATAAGGTGCTGCAAGTTTTAACTTCGACCGCAATGACTTTCTGAGAGTTAGTGTCTCATATGAGACAGCCTCACAGGTTACTTCATTCTGTTGTACACTTCAATAAGAGATGAACTTACCTAACCTATTCACACATTTACAGTAGCTAGCCTAAAGTCGACACAAGTGCAAACTGGCTCCTAAACCATTTTTGGCTGCTCTGGGCTCTTGTACCGTAATGTATAAATGTGCAACGTTTGTAAGACACACAAAAGCAAACATATCTTCATTTCTATCGCAGGCAACAAAATGGCACAGACAGGTGTACTATTTCAATTCTGTTATGTTATACATGCTGCTGTCCAGGGGCCTCATTTATAAACAGTGCGTTCGCCAGTTTCTAAGCAAAATGTGCGGTCCTCCACGCAAACTCTGACTCCGTTGGCAGAAGGAAGAATGGAGAGAAATCTGTGAAAATAATACCATAAATATCAAGTTACCTCTCATGTATCATATACGAAGAATTAATTCGCAAAAATTGATTGAAGCCAATCTTAAAATGGTTAAACAAACGCCTGTTTGCGACTCCTCAGTGCACACAAAAACCTAGCTTGGAGAAATAAATAAATAAGGATATGTTATTTAAAACCACCTTGAATATGTTGTCTTTATGTTATGACATGTATTCTCATAAATGATGCGGTAAGCAGGAGGACAGAATTACGTCTAAACTGAGGCCGTTTTGTATTTATAGGTTGTATAGATACAATCATGGTTTTATATACTATCATGTTTAATCATGTTTTATGCCGTTTGCTAAGACTTGATAAGTCGCTCATAAAACACAGGAGGTATGGAAAATAAGAACACCATATATTTGGCAGCTGATATAACTCAACATATTTGTTTTATTTCATTTAAGTGGTGGATATGGAGTTGCTGCGGGGGGGGGGCTGAGACGCACAGGCTGCAGTGGAGACGCTGCGCACAGCTGATCGACAGCTGATTGACAGCTGGAACACCAAATAAAAAAATAAGCATTGACTCCACTCCGCAGGGATCCCCCCGATTTCTCACAGTTTATCGCCATGGGGGGTCTCCTGTCCCCGTGACAAACACACTGACACACTGCATGAGGAAGGTTATGTGTATTTTGTCATTAACTTTTTTCGGACCACTTATTTTTTTATTTTGGTGACGATCCGACCTGCATGCTGCTACTCTGGTTCAAACTGCATCCACCAAACAATGCGATTAGTAGGGGTGCACCGAATGGGAAATTCTTGGCCGAAACCGATACCGAAAATAAGAAACAGTTGGCCGAAAACCGAATGCCGAAAGGCCGAAAATGATTAATAGAAATATATATATATATATATATATATATATATATATATATATATATATATATATATATATATATATATATATATATATATATATATATATATATATATATATATATATATATATATATAATGTATACATTTTTTACCAATGTTGTTCAGCTGCCTGATTATGGAAAAATACATGATTATGGCTTAACTTAAATAATAATCACTATTATGGGTCCATAAAACATTTATTCAGCACTTTTGAATGCATACAGTACATTAATTCCAAGTCAAGTGTATTTTATTTTTCTCTGTAGGATAACTACAACAAAGTGCATTCAGAACAAAGCCAAGGTGCTTTAAAACTGCATAAACATCTAGGCCAGTAGGCCTACAACAAAATAGTGTAAATAAAGACTGTAACAGCCAGGCCTTCAACAACAACAAATGCACCTATAAGTGCATGCATACAAATGTGCAAACTGGATACATCCACATGAATGTAACTATTTACAAAAGAAATTACAATTGAATTTCAAGAATCTGTAAATAAGGATGTCTGTCCTCATAAGAAAAATTAGTAAACATTGTATAAAGATACATAAAGTGAAAACTGGATACAAAATCCACAATCAATAACTCACAATGAAAATTGTTCAGGAAAGTGGGTATAGAGTAGACATGTAGAACTAGATAAACTTATGATAAGCCAGCCTTGTCTACTTATTAAGGAAAAGTGGGAGGTTCTTTTTAATGAACATTAGCTTCTCTGCTTTATCAGCCATAAGTCTGTTCCTCTTCTCATCAAGCACATGAGAGGCAGCGCTGAACAGTCTCCCGCTGTCAGTGCTTGTGATTTGATCTTACTCCGCATATTTGTCCGGGTGTTTTGATTTCAAGTGGTGGAGTAATCCGGAAGTGGTGAAAGTCTTTGCAGTTACACCCCCTCGAGAAATGTCAGCTGAACACGTTTTACAAATCGCAAACCGCGCCTCTTTCTCTGATATTTTTAAATATCTCCAAGCGGCAGACATGTTGGCTGTGAGCCAGCCGCGAGCATGGTCGCGCGCCGTGCTTGTGGCCGCGTTTTGATTACGTCATCACAACAACACGTTAGCTTACCAACGTAACCCTGTTCTCTGACATTCGGTGATTTTTTCGGTGCTGGAACCCTTTCGGCCGAAAGCCGAAAGGTCCTTTTTAACAATTTTCGGCCGATAATTTTCGGCGGCCGAATATTCGATGCATCCCTAGCGATTAGTCTCCACCTTCCCAAAAGAACCAAAATCCGACACAGTGTGAGATGTCTTTTTTAGCTGTTCTGTTGTCATTTCCTGCGATCTTCTTCATGCAGTCAGTCAAAATGAATATTAATACGGGGCGTTTCCTTGACTATTTATAGGCAAATATGGGCGTTACGTGAAGCCCGCAAAAGCTGCGCCTTATCTCGAGTTGAGTATAAAGGGTACGCCGGTACGCAGTGTTTTATAAATCGGAAAATGTCTGTGCGTATTTATTTGCTTTGTCCTACGTAAGCAACCTTCCCACGTGAATCCTATGCAAGGCTTTATAAATGAGGCCCCAGAGGCCTGTACTACGAAGCCGGATTTTCGCTTAGCGAGCTAACTTCTGGGAAAAGTCTGGGTTTCCGGTCCTACGACGCTGGTTCACTTCTTACCGGGCTAGATCTCCATGGTAACTTATGCTGAACGGCTAACCTGGGGCCGATACTACGAATCTAGTTCAACATATCCTGGATATGTTTTGAGTTATCCAGTTGACTTAATCCAAAACAAACCCGCTCTCGCTAAACTGTCCTACGACGCTGGCTATCAACTCGATCGCTCAAGCCAGCCGTGTCCTATCTAGTTAGGTGCACGTTCACATGAAAGGGGTGGTATTTTGAGCGATTTACCAATCACAAACATGGACAAGCGTACTGACAGCGCAGCGCCTCATACTCCCTGAATGAAAAGTCAACTATAATATTAGACAAATATGAAGAAGTTAAACTTTAAACATCCATGACTTAAACACTTTATCCAGGATAAAAGCCACATAGCTGCATCTGCAAGGGGAATACAGCTGGTAAAAGAAAAAGTGTTTGAATGCGTTCATCAACAGGTTTATGATATCACTGCTTGAAAAGATGAGAGGCCTGTAATTTTCGTCCTAGGTATACCTCAACTATGAGAGACAAAATGAGAACAAAAAATCCAGAAAATCACATTGTCCGATTTTTAAAGACTTTATTTGCAAATTATGGTGGAAATTTGGTCAAAAACAAAAGTTAATCTCAATACTTTGTTATATATATATATATATGTTGGCAATGACAGAGGTCAAACGTTTTCTGTAAGTCTTCACAAGGTTTTCACACACTGTTGCTGGTATTTTGGCCCATTCCTCCATGCAGATCTCCTCTAGAGCAGTGATGTTTTGGGGCTGTCGCTGGGCAATACAGACTTTCAACCTCCCTCCAAAGATTTTCTATGGGGTTGAGATCTGGAGACTGGCAAGGCCACTCCAGGACCTTGAAATGCTTCTTACGAAGCCACTCCTTCATTGCCCGGGCGGTGTGTTTGGGATCATTGTCATGCTGAAAGACCCAGCCACGTTTCATCTTCAATGCCCTTGCTGATGGAAGGAGGTTGTTACTCAAAATCTCACGATACATGGCCCGAGCCAGAAATCTTGTTTGTTTGTAGGCGACCAAATACTTATTTTCCACCATAATTTGCAAATAAATTCTTTAAAAATCAGACAATGTGATTTTCTGGATTTTCTTTTCTCATTTTGTCTCTCATAGTTGAGGTATACCTAGGATGAAAATTACAGGCCTCTCATCTTTTTAAGTGGGAGAACTTGCACAATTGGTGGCTGACTAAATACTTTCTTGCCCCACTGTATATGATACATTATGATGTGATTTGAATGATAATGGGACACATCAACGTCTTCACTCAGTGCCGCGGACTGTAGGCTACGTAATGTTACTTTGATCCAACGCTAATGTTATAATAGTCAGATTGCTCTGAAGATGGGAGTTGATATTCTATTCATTTTCACGTTCACACAGACAGTGATTTGAACTTCAACGGCAGTTTAAACTGTATTTTTTGCTGTTCCACCATGGTTTCTACCTCAACCTGTAATAGATGTATCCTTATTGAAACGGTTACATTCAATGAAAAATAAAAATCAATGTTCAGGCTTACGTGAACACTGTTCTACATGAACAATATGGGCAGTTTATACATTAAATAAATCAACAGTATGGTGGCGATATGCTCCAAGTGGGAGC
>NC_136905.1:43230334-43311209 GCF_949606895.1 Notothenia rossii | reverse complement strand
AAAAATACATTTAAAAAAAATTGTTTTGATCTCTGTAGCTCAAACGACCACTGAGAGTATGAGGGTTTAATCTTGCGCACACAGCACTAAACCTGAAACTAACCCTTACCTTAAGAAGAATCGTAATGTGCTTGGAAATTGGACTTTACCAGGAGAATTGCAATTGGTGCCTTTCTAGTCGTGAGACGACTAGAAAGGTAAATGTGTCGATGTATCAGTGAACAAAGGAATCGGTTCCCTCTTTATGTTCAGTAGTTTGGTGATGTCCTAAAATCATTCAGCCAATATCTGTGCGTGTGTTTAGGAGCTCACCAAACTCCTTCTCCTGCTTTTCACTTATTTTTGTCTGCAACTCTAGGTCAGATTTACATTATGTAGAGAGGTGTAGGGAACTGGACATCGAGGAGAGAAGGCACCAGGACACAATCCCCATGTTGTGTTTGTGTAGAAATCACTTAACACTGGTTTGTCGCCCGCATGATTTTTAGGAACGTTTCTTGTGTGCTTTTTTTTTTCTACATTTAGTGACTTAAAAGAGTCCCTATTTGAATATGGTTTGTGATAACAGGCTGGGTCACCAACTGAAGCAAACCAACTGAAGTTTGGTTGTCTCTCATTTTCAGGGCATAGAGCAGTTGAAAAAGGAAGAGAGAAGATGGTCTAAAAAAACTAAGTGGATGAACATGAGGGCGGTATTTGGACACCCTTTCTCTCTTATTGTGGTCTTAGTCCTCTTATCCACCCCTGACCATGGAAAAAGCTGAGACCTATCAGTATGTGGTGTGAGGGCTCAGCAAGGAGCCCCCCCCCCCCCCCCCCCCCCCCATAGAGCTCAGTGTCGCTCCCAACACGGTTGTACATTGTGACATTGTATCTCCCACACTTTCCATCTGCTTTTTATATTTCCATCCATGTGCGCTCTCCGTTTATTTTGTGTTGCCTTCAGTGAGCTGAGTTGCACTTTAAGTTTGTGAATCCTGGAAAACACTGAATCTGTTCTTTCCAGCAGTTTCCATGTCTGTATCAGGTGCTTCTCTTCTATGTTCACTCTTGCTTTCTCTTAAGGGTTTATTTTGGTTACAATGAAAAAAAAAAAAAACATTTTCACAACCCCTAATTATGGGTTGCCATGCTGATAGTTATAGTTTCAGATGGTGACAATTAAAGATATCCACCCCATGCAAAACAATAGAATATATTGGAATTAAACGTAGTGACTATATTTTCTTTAAACCTTGAAATGTAGGATCATTGTGTGTTGTTTCCTAATAATAAGTCCTTCATATGTTCATAGGTGCACCGTAATGTTTCTACAGTGGCCCAGAAAGGACAAACCAAACACTGGCTCTGAAGGTGGGTTTTGGGGTTTTTCGTTACCTGAATACCAGTAAATGTTACTTACTTACTAACTAGGTCTCCATTGTAACCTAGACTTTGAATTTTTCCAGATTTTCAAGTTGTGGAATCACCCAAACAAGATTACATGAATCTTCATTGTACAAGGTGGAACATAATAATCCGTGACAAATAATCCCCAAATTATCAGAAGTACTACAATGCAACACACTATTGATTACTGTGACAAAATTATGATTCCAGATGACAAATCTGGAATCTAGGTGGTTAGTGGAACATTTTATTTTTGTCATCTGGATGAATTGACCCTTTAAATCATAATTTTGTCACAGTAATCAATAGTGTGTTGCAAAGGTGAAAAAAAAAATCAACATTTTGAATAGTTCCCACAACAATGCTGAGGTTGGAGTAGATTCATAGAATCAGCCTTCCTTTGCGAGCTATCTACAAACAGATCCATTCTCAATAGTGCCAAAAACTGGATGAGGAACAATCTGCCATAAGAACAGTGGGCCTTTGGTCAACTTGATTGTGATAGATAATACTTATCTGTGCCCCTCCCACCCGAGACAGATCAGGTAACTGACAGAACGGAGAACATGTTCAAAGTGATCCCTGATACTCACATGACTTTTACATGACAGTATGAAGAATCCCTCTGAAACGACATACAATGCCAAAAAAGCTGCAGTTTTATCATATATTTTTAATTATACTTAACGTTGCCCAAGTGTGGAACATCCTCCCTGATTCCTCTCTGATACATGCTTGACATAACAAAATCAGATTATTTTCACCTAAACCAGCCTGTTTGATTCACCAGACAGTATTGTGTGTGTGGGTAAGCTTTGATTTAAAGGTCCCATGTCATGCTTTTCTGGTTATTACCCGTCCCCTTGTGTGTTATGAAGGTTTTTCTGCATGTAAACGGTCTGCAGAGTCAAAAACCCTCAAAGTACACCCTGTAGCGAGGTAAAACTCTAACACAGAAAAGACCTATCTATGCTGCCCCAGAACGCCTCTTTGGAGATTTCTTTTTTCCATTTGTCTCTTCCGGGAAGAAGCAAATGGAAAAAGATAAATGGCCAATCCGCGGAGCTCCTCACACACCAGGATCTTGGCGTCACTATCAAACGCAGCGGGGAGACCTTTTAGCGTACATTTTCAACTAACAGGGAGTCCCATTGACTTGCATAGAGCTCCCTGGTTGGTAATAGACGAGTTGGGATGGTGGAGAAATGCTCTCCGCAGACCCATTCTCACAGCGTTATAAACCTTTTTCTTACTCAATATCAAGCCACAATTATTGTTTTTTACTTCGGCTGTGAGTGTTTGTGTGTGCTCAGGATGAGTTTCGCTTGTTCTCCCGTATCACCGACCCGGAAACCACTTCAGTAAGCCAGCTCACTGAGCAGCGAGCCTCGCAACGTCCCGACCAATCAGAGCACAGTGGGCTCACGGGGTAGGGTTGCAAAGGGGCGGAAGGTTTCCATGGGAAGTTAAGCTGGGGAATTTTGGAAATTCGTTCCAAAATTAAACAAAAAAACATGACATTTCAACAGATTATTTTTTAACTAGAACAGAACAAGTTTTAATTATTTTATTGTACAATTATTTGTTTCATTGAAGAACAAAACAGGAATGTTAAGTTAAATATTACTCTTCCCCCCAGCCCCACTCATTCAAAACTGAACAAAAATGCCATCCCCCATCCAAAAATCCCCAAAAATGTAATGAAAAGAGCCCTTCTCCCTCCAAAAAGTCCCATTAAACATGCACATCTTCCTTCAAGCGATCCTCTGCATTTTGGCTAAACCCTTTCAGTCAATGGGCTCTTCCTGGGCCTCATCAACATCACACTCTGAGTCTTCCTCTTCAGTGTCACTGTCCAACCTTGTTGAGGATGGCTCTGTGTCAGGCTCAGAGAGCCTTAGGTTTGCCCGAATGCCAACCAGTTTTTCCACTCTCACATTTGTGAGCCTGTTGCGAACCTTTGTGTGGTCTCAATAGCCATGCAGTAAGCCGTGTGCTATGGCATGGATATTCAAGTGTACTTGAATGGCATCTGTTTGTTTTAGTCAAGATTATGCTAAAATATACTTTCCCCAACTATATTTAAGTTCCCTATGAAGAGCCAACCTTCAATTTTGAAAATTCCCAGTTTATTCCCATAAATTCCCGTTAATTCCCGTGGAAAGTTTCCATCTTTGAAAATTCCCGGAATTTTGCAACCCTAGGCAAGAGCTCCAGCAAGCCGTGTAGGGCAGAGAGTGAATACACATACTATACAGAGATACTGTATGAGAAACCAATGTGAGCTTGGAACATTGAACAGTATAAATCTATTCTAGTAGACCTCAACAATGGAATTATGATCAGTAGAAATGGCCATGACATGGGCCCTTTAAAAACTCACCTTTTTAAAATTACAATCGTTTTCTGTGGGGAGTGATTATATAAAATGTATAGCTTGAATCATTGTCATTTACGAATGTACTAGAAATGCAAATTCCTTCTTTGTGTCATTTGAGATGTTCTCCTGTGAACTGCTTCCTCTATTCTTTATTACGTGTGTAATGTTGTTTTATCTGAATGCATGGCACAGGTGAGGTCAGTAATGTATGTAAATCACAGCCGGTATGATGAAGGCCCGCTGGTGAGAATGATGCTGGAGATGATTTGTTTTTTACAGACATTTTAATTAGAACAAAATAATTTAATTATTTCTAAATATTCTGAAAATAATTCAGCACAAGTGCAGAGAATAAATACTTCTCAGTTGCCATGCAACAACTGTGTTTGCTTGCTTTTTCCAATGTATAAAATGTACTCTTTAAATGTGAAGCTGGTACAGCCAGATGTTTCAAACACTTTATTTTCCTGTTTAAGGTTTCTTCTCTCCCTGCATACAGTCCTCTCACTCCCTGCATTTTGACATGTTCACTCTGTCCTTCATTCTATTCCAACTTAACTGTTTATTCCTCTGTCCCATGCTATGCTCTTTCCACACTCATGCAATGCTTTGGTTGATCACTCATTGTGTCCTGAGCTTTCTGAAGCAGAGCCGTTTGTAATCTTGATGAGGTAAGCTTGCTAAAGACTGTAAGTCACACGGACGTCCCATCAAGCTTAACTCATCACCAGCATGTCCATGTGAAGGCCAGAGTGCTTCAGGTCTCCTTTTTACAGATTGAAACCTACATGACGGATGAATGAGAGCTCTGTGTGTGACATGTTGACCATGTGACTTGTTCTTCTGCAGGGTTTTCTTTATTCCCAGTGCATGTGAGTCATTTTGGACAGTATTTTTATTTTGAGCAGGTTTCTTAGAAGATTAATCAGAACTGATAGAGCATTTAAAGGATGGAGTAAAAGTAGTTATTGCAGCACTCGTATGTACTTTGAAAGAATAGCTACGCCTCCTGTCTGTATTGGCAACGAAGACATCTGAGTTGAAGGTAGCCAAAGATAGTAAATCTTTTCTAAACGTGCCTTTTTAAAAAAAACAAATATTTTGGACAAGCAAGATCTTACTTATTTCATCACTTCATTCACATAAAAACCAGCGTTGCTTTATTGTGAAATACCTTGCACAACAAACATTGTGGTCAGTAACACTGCTCCTGTTGCATTTTATGTAGAGATACATATTTTGTATATATGGCTGGGTCTTTTCCTTTTTGTTGTGTTTGGGAAGAGAGCACCAACCGGTCAACAGATTAGTAACAAAGCATTTAAAGGACCAGCCTCCAGCATGTTCCACTTCTACACTGAAGTTTTAATTTGCACAGGATGATCAATTATGTAACTGTGGTTTGATGATGAAATATGTAATTTTCCTCAAGTTTTAACTGTTGACTATGGAATTAAACCTGACAGTCCCAGTGTCTTCCTGTCTGTTGGTACAATATCCCCCTTTGGCTTCTTACTGTTCGATGATCCCTTCCAATTCAGGCCTTGGTCTTTATTTGGAAGAGAGTGCTACATGGCCAATAAAGACACCTAGACTTATTACTCTTTCAACATACATACAGCAAATGAGTATTGTATTAAGATAGACAATAATGTGAACCTATCCTTTAGATGTAATCCAGAAGCTTTTTTCCTGGACCCTTTTTAGTCTGATAGGTGTCTGAGAAACCACAGAGCTAATCATAGTGTGTCGCTGCAGTCATCATCCCTGTGTGTTTGTTATGCATGATAGTGCATGTATCACATGACTTCTGGTCCTTTTTGGCTCAGCTCTGCTCTCCTCAGACCCTCACTGTGAGTTCTCCTGCAGGGCATCGAGCGTCTGAAGGGAGAGACGGGGAAGTGGGGGAAGGTTCCGTGTCGGGAGGCCATGCAGATGGCGTTTGGCGGCCCCTTCTCTCTGTCCTGGTGCAGCCCCTTCGCAGGGCTGAGCTGCACACATAGCCCTGCCGAGCACACCCCCCTCCCCCAGGGGGACATCATCGAGGAGGACGTCATAGAGATACCGTTTACCTAGCCCCGCCTGGGCTCAGGAAGACATTTTATTTTTCAGTCTTGGAGGTTTCTCTACATGGACTTGGCTTTCTAATAGGATGCACCAACTCCAGCTTTACCCTAGAACTCAATGATTGCAAAAAAAAAGGCAGGAAAAGCTCTTTTGTTGCATTCATAATTCCCCGGTAATGAGCCCAGCATCGGGGGATTTCTGTCACAGGTGAAATAATTTGTGAAACCTCTGTGTACTTTGCGCCCTCTTCCACAACTTATCAACTTTCCAAAACATCTGGTCCAATCTGCGCTGAATCCAAGTCCACTATGTCCACCATAAGACCCAACAGGGCTTTATAAATAGAAAAAAACCACTTGGATTTTATTTATGTTTATATCTTTAAAGATTTTATGTTATATCACATGTAAAATGTCCATGTTCTTTTACAGAACAGTTGCCTTTTGTTAATACTTTCACCAAACTAGCAGTGCAGAATGTTCTTGCACACACCCTAACCTGCAGTATTTTCCTGAAAGCATTGTGTAATACAGTAGTATAACTCTGCCAGGTGTCTGACTCCAAACATATTTTCTATCTAAAATGATTAATTGCATAATATACCAATTTTTATTTTCATTTGTGTAGATATATATATATATATTACAGTATACTCTGGCTCTACAGGCTGCTTTCTCTCTCTGCTTGCTGAGCGCTTCATGTTCATAAGAGGCAGACCACTTGGCATTAGCTCGGAAAATCGAAAGACCATCAGGAATATTCTCAGCTGTGTGAGTGGTTCTAGATCTTTGGAGCCATACCAAATAATCATTAGCTAAATTAAAAAACTAACTTTGGCCAAAAAAAACGTACTGCCATTTGTTCAGCTGTGTATTGAGTTATGTTAGCTCTGTAAGCTCTCAGCCTAACACACCACCCTAACTGTACAAACTTAGACCCAGCAGCAGGATGAGGGTGGTGATCAGTCAGCGGCTAATGGCAGTATTAGGTTCTTTAAAACTTGTGATTCACCTTAACCTGGGAAGTCCTTAAGCATAGACATAAATTAACACCAAAAATATTAGGCTTATTTGTCCAGCATTATGCAACATTAGTTGTGGACAAACAGTGATACACACACGGCTGACTGCTCGATCCCCTGGCCAAGATACAGAATGTGGTTGCAGAACCGAGTACTGACACCTCCCAGCTCCTCCACCTCTCCAAAGCCTTTCTGATCTGAGAGGATGAACGACTTTCAAAGGTCCATTGTGTAGGGTTTATTGGGATCTAATGCTGAGGTGGGTGATTGCAACCAACTGAATTAATTTAACTTTGTGCCTTAAATGTATGACAAGCAAATATAACAGTGTTGGGAGAAACATTTTATATTAATGTTTAATAACTCATGTGTCCAGTTCTGCTGTCTGTTTCTGGATATGCCATTTTCAGTGAATGACTTCATGTGGATGAGATCATTGTGTCGTTGAGTAAACAGCAGAATAAGGGCTTTTAACTGTTGAACGGGTGCTGGGTGTCATGGGACCATTCTTCAAACTGTGTGATCATTGTGTTTTTTTTATTATTCTAAAAGGAATCTATTATATGTATCTGTACATTATACCATACTGTTTGTAAGCATTTCATTATTTTTTACACTCACCCTCAGTTTTACATGAGATAAAAAAGTATTTACAATAAAATGGGGAAATGGACTGTTGGCTGTTTTTAATTAATAGAATAGGAATGGTTTCCGTGGGACACTCTTCAGGGAAAGGTCTAGCATAAACGCTGGGCTTCTTCATCAATAATGACATTGTATGTAAGAAATGTGTGTTCTTCTGGGGGGCATTGCTTACTTCCTGCGTCTGCTGAGCACTAGATGGCGCCAAACTTAAGATGTTGAAACAATCATGTCCGATCTTTATAGGGAACATATCATGCTCATGTCTTTGATTCGTACACCTGTATCCCACTTTGTCTGAAACCATCCATTTGTCTGTGAGACCCCCTCCCTCATCTGTGATGATTCACCTACATCTTTTCTTGTGTTAAACCCTCTGTAATCATATTTAACCCACTAGCTAAAAATCACTTTTATAACTCACTCTTAAATTAAATGCATTTACACTTATTGTCAGAAAAAATTAATAACGTTAAAGCTCACCTATTATGCTATATTCGAACAATATATCATTGGGGCATATCTATACAAAAGTGTTAAAATGCCAAACAGATCACCCATTGTAGCATGCCTCATACCCCTCTATTTCAGCCCTGTTATGCCCCTTTTCTACCAAACCGGTTCCAGGGCCGGTTCCGGGCTAGAGCCTGATTTAAACTCTGTTTCGCCATGAACTGTTCTTGCTCAGGTTAATCTCGCCCCCCTCCTAACCAGGTAAAAAAGACTAATTGAGATTAAAATCTCTTTTCCAAGAGTGACCTGGCCAATAAGGGCAGCATGAACGAAGTTACAACATATAAAACACAGACAAGATAGGCAGACAAATACAGCTGTAAAACACAAATGAAATGGCACATTAGCCAGTCAATATGCGAAATAAAACAAACTATTAAAAATAATTAAAAACTGGCAAAATGTAAAACGGTTTTAGGATATACGAGCGCTCACATCTACCAGTGGTGTCGTGTTCTCTGTCCGTTAAGATGGACCTGAATTCCCCCATAGTGATTACATCTGAGAGTTTCAGCTCCTTCTGTTCCAAGCTGTGGGGGCAGCATACTTAAAAGCTGTCTTACCCAGTTTGGTTCTCACTGTAGGAACCAGCATCTGAATCAAATCTTGGGAGCGCAGACCATAGACTTTCTCTTTCACTAATATATCTGCAAATGTAGGAGGGAACCAGCCCAAGCAGAGATTTATAAATAAAACCCAACCAATTGGAAAGTCTGTGAGCAGACAAAGATGGCCAATTAGCAGCAGCATATAAAGTGCAATGGTGTACTCGAAATCCACATCCAGTAATAAAACGTAAGGCACAATGGTACACAGTATCCAAGTTCTTTAGGCACTGGTCAGAGTTAACGGTAGACTAAACTCTGCGGTGAGTTAGCGGTAAACTAAACTCCTGTGGAAGAGCAGCACTGCACCGGTCGGTAAATGCTGCTGAACCACATTAATAAACAATGAAGCACGGCACTCTGGAGAAAAGTATAAGGCTTGAGAAGTACACTGTAAAAATGGTTGCTTTGGTAAAAATTAAAAATAATGTGTCAACTGTTTCCAAGCAATTTTAAGAGTTTAGTCAACTTTTGCATTTTTTGAGTTGGCGAAATGTACTTTTTTGTTGTTTTCCTCTATTCAAGAATGTGTTACTTTGCTAAAACTTAAAAACAATGTGTCAACAGTTTCCAAGCAATTATAGGAGTTGGGTAATCTCACTAATGTGATTTTCTCTGCAGGTGAAAAGATGAGTTGAGCCTACAATTAAAAGCCAAGATATTAAGTGTAACCAATGCCAATAACAATCTGCTAAGAACAACATACATAAGACAAGAATGAATAATTAAATTGTAAAACACAATTGAGTTGCCGGAACCTATATACAGTACGAAAAACTCTTCCTGATTTCAATCCAACCCTTTAAATATTTGATAGCATTGAAACATTGCAGATTAAACAAATAGATTTAAAAAAGGGAACCCTATAGACATGTTAATACATTTCATTAAAATTTGATTATTTCAAAACAGTTTTCATAAAACAGTAACAAGTTAAGCACAATACATTAACATACATGGAGACACATGGTTATTACTTGATGGTTATTCCAACTGCATCTGGCTCGTGGGCAACGTATCACTTCATGCTGTGCTTCACGAGCTTGTTGCCCTTAGACCTCTGCTGTTCCCTGTATATACTAACAAAACACTAAATTGAGTACAAATCAGGACACACCAACCATGTGTTTTCCTCAACAACAAAAATCACATCCGTCTTGAAATTATAACCAGTCAGTTTACATGAGCTGTTAACAGACGCTAACAGAGGTGCTATTCACATGCATTACAAGGGGTTTAAGATAAGATAAGATAAGACTTTATTCATCCCGAAGGAAATTGTTGTGCCAGAGTAACATACAATAAATACAATAAACACAGCAGCAAAACTGTACACTAAAAGTGCAGCAAAAAGAGCAATTAAACATCCACATACAACATGAAACGTTGAAACATAGAAACA
The DNA here is from genome assembly GCF_949606895.1 of Notothenia rossii. Classification (NCBI taxonomy): domain Eukaryota; kingdom Metazoa; phylum Chordata; class Actinopteri; order Perciformes; family Nototheniidae; genus Notothenia; species Notothenia rossii. The sequence continues at coordinate 43,301,190 of NC_136905.1, read as the reverse complement.
TAGATGGTCACACAATCAATGCAATGATTATTAGCAGTAGTTAGTAGTGCAAAAAATAAAACGTAGTGGCAGTTACGTAATTGCACGTTATCATAGCATTATTAATAATACTAATAATAATAATATAATATAATATTGCACATAGTTATATATATAGCAGCGAGTGTATTGCAATGATGTTAATTATATTGATATGTATATTGCACATAGTGTTGGTGTGGAAGTTCTAAGTGCCCTTTACTTAGGGGTGAAGAGTTAAAGAGTTTGATTGCCACTGGGAGGAAAGACCTCCTGTGGCGCTGTGTGGTGGTTATCGGTGATCTCAGTCTGTGGCTGAAAGTGCTCCGGTAGGAAACCAGTGTGGCATGTAGGGGGTGAGACCCGTTGTCCAGAATGCCGAGAAGTTTCCTCAGCATTCTCCCCTCCGATACCACTGCCAACGACTCCTGATCCACTCCCAGGACAGAGCCTGCTCTCCAGATGAGCTTGTTGAGTCTGTTGGCATCAGCTGTCTTCACCCCGCTGCCCCAACACACTACATTAAAGAAGATCACACTGGAGACCACCGAGTCATAAAAAATCTGCAACATAGTGCTGCAGACGTTAAAGGACCTGAGTCTCCTCAGGAAATACAGGCGACTCTGGCCTTTCTCATATAGGGCGTCAAAGAAAAGGCTGGTTTGCAAGAAAATGGACCACATGGTCATGATATGTGAGAGTGTAGGCCAGTCTACATGAATGCAGGGCAAGGCACGTTTCTGTCCAAAGGTTCCATGATGGAGTCGATAATGTTTTAAAATATCACTTTGAGTGGTGACACTAGTGCTGCATAGTTTACATCTCCATCACATCTGTGATTCAAAAAATAGAAATGGGTACGTGTACCTGATGCTCATTATATTAGAATGTAAACATAACACGTCTTTAATTAACCTCTGAAACAACAACTACAGTAGTCTGACACACTCAAGGGCTTACCTGATGTGAACCTGAAGTCCATAGCAGGAGGCAAAATGTCTTCAAGAGGAGGTGCGACTGTTTTCTGGGGAGGCAAATAAAATAACAAAATAGTTATATGATGAAAATGTAACAATCATTTCAGTAGAATTCATTAAAACATCTTTAATTCAATTAATGGAATCAAACATAATTAAAATACAAGTATAATTTAAAACGGTATTGTATTTATATATACATTTATAAGGATGGCATTTATTAAGGATGGTATTGTTAGATACCAGTCAAATTCCATGATTCTCTAAACAGCAGATCTTAATTACTTCAATATACACTCCTTTATCTTGTTTGCATACTGTCTAATATCTACTTTACGTTGTAGTAAAACATCTCCTTAATACAACTTTACTTATTGATATTTCTCCCTAAATACTGCATTTGACTGGACTACATTGAACACATCCTGCTGACGTTATAAATGCATCTTTGCCCAATACACACTTTTACTGAATTGCACCTGAATGCACCATAACAGAAGTCAATGGCAATGGGGGGGCGGGGTGCTAGTTTATAGTTTATCGCCGGAGCTGTTAGATTAACATTAACATGCTTATTGTAGTTCTAAGTGCAGCCTGTAGCACCATCCTTGATGGAGCATATGTGCGGGCAGGAAAGGAGTGAGCAGAGAGTAGAGTAGTCCATGACCATTTGACCATTTAGTAAGGTAAAAGGGTCATTCCAGAATTGGAGGACAATTCATGTCCCCCATATAAAAAATCAAATAATCCATGTCCAAAAAGCTAAAACATGCACTTGTTGTGTTAAACATACTTGTCTTGAGACAAGATGTATATCAAGTTGTAGAAAAAGTGGTTTCAAAATATTATTTAAATTATCAAATAGCTCTCGAACACCCCCTAAAATTGCTTTTTTCTCTTGTCCCCGCTTCTTGGTGACCAACTTGCATGTCAAATATAACATTTAAAATAGGGATTTTATTTACTTCTTTTGGTATCATTCTATTGATATATGTCTCTTGTAATGGTCAAATCAATTTGTTAAATCATAAACATATTGTAAATAATAGTAATTTTGCACAGAAGGTGTGTCCCTCAACATGCGCTCAACCCTGTTACCGAAACCTTTTTAGCTTGGCAGAGGAAGTGAAAAAACTGTAAGTCAAATGACACACAGGAAGTGACATCAGCAAGCCATGTGCTAGTGCCATGGGTAGACCAAAGGTAAGTCCTCTCTTTTACTTTTCATATTTTTACAATCTTTTCAGTCTTAAAAGAGTGTGGCACTCTAACCCACTCCACCCTGTTACTCATATTATCATAATAAAGCATATTCATTTCAAAGTTATCTTTCTTTAATTAAATATCCAAGTTTGTCCTTGCCTTGAAAGTAGCATTACATGCTACATCTAGCAATAATTCCTGAGGTTAAAGCTAACATTAGCATTGATTTTCAACCCTGTTACTTTCAACCCTGTTACTTTAATTAGAGTAACAGGGTTGCTTTACAGTAACAGGGTTGCATTTCCTTCCGTTCACTCTATAATCTACTGTAACATTACATGTGTTTGTATATTTTAGCATGTTTTAAATGTATTACTGTATTTTCACAGGCTATAAATTAACTTTTTATGTATTGCCACTGGATAGCCTAGGGTTAGGGTTAAGGTTAGTTAACCCTAGCCTAACCATAACCCTAACCCTAGGGTTACCTAACCCTCACCCAACCTAACTCTAACCCCAACTACTAACCATTTAGTAGTTGGAATTATTAACTCAAAATCAACTTAAATGTGTTTAAATCATGGTTAGATCAAGAGGTTAATAGAATTTTTTTTAATTGATTTCTACAGAGTTCTAGCACACCATTGAGTGCTGCTGAAAAGCAAAGGCGCTATTGTGCCAGGCGTGATGCTAATGATCAGCAGAGACAGGAGTACTTAGGAAAAGAGAGAGAGAAGTGGAGGAAAGATGTAGAGACAGGAAAGAAGAAAAGGCAAAAAGACAGAAGTAAGAGAGAGCAGCGTGCCCAGCGAAAGAAATGGAGAGAGCAGAAGAGTAATGCCATGGAAAAGGTACTTGAGGGAATTAACACCCCCCTAGTCAGCCCTGATCCTTCAGTCGACCCTCAACCTGGGACCTTAAGGTTAGGATATTTATAAGTTGAGGTTATTGAGGAATGCAAGTTTTACTGTGAAAAGGTCCATGCAGGTGAAATGGTCAAGTGACAATACACGTATGTTTATGTATTATGTTTCTTTTAGGCAACGTGATCTTGGAAGAAAGAATAGGAAGGCTACCAAAGCAAAAATAAACAGAGAATTTCAGGAACTACAGGACAAGTTGAAAAAAGCCAAACAGAAGGCAGAAAAATACAAGAAACGCCTCCAAAGACTGAAAAATGACCATCCATCTCCAAGATCCAAAGTCAACAAGTTAATTCAGAATATTTCGGGCGCATCACTAAGGAGAACCTTGTTGTTCCATACAGCAGTAGCTGAGGAAGTACGTAACAAGTACGCACATTCAAGAAGAGAGAGTGACAGACAAGTCATTGCAGGAATTGTCACCAACAAAATCTTAAAGAAATACAGGCTGCAGAGATTGGCGCAGCAAGTTTTTGGTTTTTCAAGAAGGAGGTGGACGAAACTGGCAAATGAAAATGTCCCTTGTACCAACGGAAAAAACACAAGGGGAAAGCTGCCATGCTGAGATCAACAGTGAGGTTGTTCTTTTCACGTGACGATGTCAGCAGGGTCACAACTGGAAGAAAACAAACAGTGACAAAAAAAATGAAGAAAATGCAATAAAGATTGCTTACGGATTCAATGAAGAACCTCCATTTGAAGTTCCTGGCTGAGCACTCCAACCACCGTCTGTCATACTCTCTGTTCTGCACACTTCGCCCCTACTGGATTGTGCATCCAACATTAGCGGATCGTGAAACTTGCATGTGTAAACAACATGAAAATCTAGGCTTCATTGCCAAAAAACTTCATCAGATGCACATAATTGATACATATAATCTGGAGAGCCTTACAGAAGTATATTATATTATATATATATAATATATATACACATGTGACACAACAGACAAGCATTGCATGTATGGGGAGTGTGAAAAATGCAGCAAAAAAGAATACGAACTCACAAGCCACTACCGAGCAACTGATCGTGTCTCCTATATTCAGTGGGCCACTGTGGACAAAGACCATAATGACAATCCTGGAGTATCCTCTAAAATAACTCTAAAAAAAGAATTTGAATGCTCCCAAGAAGAGCTGGTTGAAAAATTTGCCATTCTTCTTCAGAATTTCAGGCGCCATCTCTTCAATCTCAGGCAGCAATATGCTTTCTTACGTGCCCTGAAGCTGAACCTCCCTGTAAATGATTGTGTAGTCCATGTTGACTTCTTTGAGAACTACGGATGCAAATACAGCGCTGAAGTGCAAGCTGTCCATTTTGGTGCATCACACCAACAGGCCACTTTGCACACTGGGGTTTACTATGTGGGGGGGGGGGGGGGGGGGTCTGCCCCTACCACCTTCTGCACTATATCGGAATCCAGAGGGAAGGGCCTGCCATCTGGCAACACCTGGAGCCCATCCATTTGGAAATTCGAGACAATTGGCCCCATGTGTCAACCATCCATTTTTTTAGCAACGGTCCCTGCACACAGTACAAGCAGCGTGGCAATTTTTACCTCTTTTGCACCGAGATCTACAAGAAAGGGTTCACAAGAGGAACATGGAACTACTTTGAAGCCAGTCATGGGAAAGGTGCCCCAGATGGTGTGGGTGGAGCATTAAAGAGAAGGGCAGACAAGGTTGTCAGTCAAGGATTTGATATCCCAACGGCATTGTCCCTATACCAAGCTCTGAGTGAGGGGAAATCTAAGATAAAGTTGTTTTACATTCCAGAGCAAGCTGTAGAGGATGCAATAAAACAAATGCCATCTGACATCCCAGCCGTACCAACCACAATGAGGATCCATCAGGTTGTCACTCTTTCTCCTGGTAAGATTCGCTACCGCGACGTCAGTTGCATGTGTTCCTCAAATGGGAATCTTGAATGTGATTGCCAAAAAACCAAGTCATTCACATTCAATGCCACAGATGACCCAACTGAAGACCCCAACCACATAACACCAGAAGTGGTGCAGTGGCACAGCCCAGAGGTTGTGGGGAAATGGTGTGTCCTGGTGTACGACCACATCATCTACCCAGGGATCATCCAAGAGGTTAATGAGACCCACTGCCAGGTAAAATGTGTGCACAAAGTGGGGTCAAACCGTTTTTTCTGAAGGAAGATCTTCATTGGTATCCCTTAGCAGCGGCGCCGGATTCATTTCAGAAGTGGGGGGGCCAAAAAGTGTGTGTGTGTGTATGTGAAAGAAATGCTAAATCTACAGTGGTAATCAGTCCGCCAGTGCCTCCGCCAGGGCGGAGTGGTAATCACTCCGCCTCTCTGGCTACAGGAGGTAATGCAATTCATGAAACTTATTTAAAGAAATTCAAGAAATTGACATAAATTATTTATTCAACCGATGAACAATAGTTGTAATACAGTTACGAAAAGGACGAAGAGCCACTCGAACTGGCCTGGCTGGGGCGTAATATTAACTGTATAATAAAATAGGTCTTCCAATTAAACTATTGGTTAATAACACCTAACACAAGCTGTGATGTCATGTAATCAAAATCACATGACTCAAATGTCCAATCAAAGGTAAGGGTGGAGGCGGAGCACCCTTCAAACAAATGTCCGACATTAGGCTAAAGCTAAAGAACATTTCCACGTGGCTAAATCTACACAATCTTCCTAGATTTTGCCGAAGTAAACCTCCCTTCGCTCACTGGCAAAGCAGAAGCTCCGGAGCACTTTTTTGAGGTCCAGGCCGTCGGTCAAATCTTTGTGGATGTGGAGGAAGAGAAGGTGATTTAAGCGGCGCTCGGACATTGTTGAACGGAGGAACGTCTTCAACCGACGGAGGCTGGAGAAGCTCCGCTCAGCTGTTGCATTTGACATTGGCACAGTCAAATACAGCCGTAGAAGTTTATCCACTTCACTGAAGAGGGATTGCGTGCCTCGTCCCTGTGCCGCCAGCATGTCGGTGATTGTGGACACCTTTGTCACCTGCATGATGGGTCTTTCAGCGGCGGAACTACTGTTGTGTGCCTGCAAAACTGCTGGAAACAGTGACAACTGGGTGGACAGCCGTTCCATGTCAATATCACCTGTGTACATGTCGACCAGATTTTGGGGGATGTTGATGCTGCCGAAACCAGGGGGACTGTTTACTGCTGTGAGGAGTACCTGCATACTCATCAGCAGCTGCAGAGTGGGTTGGTTAAACCTACGAGTCAGCTCAGAAGTGAGCAGGTCAACTACCTCAAAAAACTGGCTCCTGAAGTAGTCCTCTGGATTTTCCCACTGATGAGACGCATCCCCATCATCATAACGGCGTGGAGCGCGCCGCCTTGGAGGAAGAGCCGGGGCCTGGACCAGGTCGCTCATGTTCGTTCTTTGGGCCTCTTCAAAGATGCTGTGGAATGCCTCTGTGGACCTCAAGTTTGTGTAGTGTGTCTGGAGCATCTGCACTGCTGACTTAACTGTCTCTGCTGAGAGGTCTTTGGACTGGAGCACCCGAGCCACCTCTTCCGCAGAAGAAAACAGTGTAAGACACACTTTCAATCCGAAGAACACACTAAATTGAGTCATCAATGCCTGCAGCCCTGGTGCCTTCTTGCTTGCTTCTGTGTTCCCCCCCATTCGGATTATTTCATCCAACGTGTCGTAGACGGCTTCATAATTCGCAAGCAGGGATTTTATTGCACTGCCTCTGGCTGTCCAGCGAGTGGGGCAGAGCGGTGTGAGGCCACTGACAGTAGGAGTGGCAGCAGCTGCAGCATCCCCAATGGTATTAAAGATGGTAAGTCGTTTTGGTGAGTTGTTGATGACCTCATGTATGTCGTGAACTAAACTGAAGGCACCACGTACCATGTTGCACTTTGAAGCAGCTTCCTGGAGTATGAGGTTTAAGCTGTGATTAGTGCAATGCATTGAGATTGCTTTGGGATTGATGTCTTTAAAACGTTTGGCCACACCTGACATTTGTCCCTGTAGAACAGATGCGCCATCGTAGGTTTGCCCTCTCATGTCACCAATGTCCAGGCCGCATCTCAGTAACATGTCCTTAATAGTAAGCGTTATTGATAATGCGTCAGTCTTAGGACAGTCATACATTCCTATGAAGTCTTCATGGACAACATAATCAGCTGATACCCATCGTACAGTCAGAGACAATTGTTCATGCCCGGAGCAATCGCGAGTTTCATCCACAATAACTGCATAATGTTCTGCATTGTTTTTAATTTCTGTTAATAAAGTGGTGAGAGATTCCCGATACATTTGGTTTATGAGTTCATTGATTGTCTCGTGTGATGCATATTTCCCGGTGAGCATGAAGCTTCTCAGAGTGGGGTTTTTATCAGCTACGAGTTCTACTAGCCTTTTGAAATTGCTCTCCTTATCCTCATGCCCCCTGATTGCTAGGCCCTGTCGGGTTAGAAACTGCAGACAGCGCAGCTGCTCCATCATCCCATCTCTTCTTTTTTCCTGCTCAATACGCTCCTGTTGGACAAGCTGGATGTTGACTGGTGTTTGACTGAAGAAAGCACACTTTTTTTGAACACACTCTCTGTGAACATTGGACTTTTCGTGGCTGTCCAGGAGGCTTGGGCACTTTTTCCAGTTATTACATCCGGTATTTACAAAACTGTCATCTCCACATTTTGAGAAAGTTACCAGCCGTTTGACAGCAGCAAATCTGCAAATTTCACAGAAGGCCCGTTTAGTGGTTTTACAAAGAATTAGCCACTCTCGGTTTTTGTACCATTCTGCATTAAAGTACCTTTCTCTTTGTCCAAACGATCTAGCGGTCTCCTTTTTATCAACAATTAGCTGTGCAGCTTTACCCGTCTCGATGTCGCGACAACAAGCCTCCACGCAGTCGGAACCAGCCTGTTTCGGTTCAACGAGGCCTGCGGTTTTGACAGTCTCTGCGGCCGCAGAGCTGCTGCTTTTGGGTTTATCTGGCTGCGCTGGTTCTATAGTTGAAGGTCCAGGCTCCGGAATTGTGGTTGATGTCAGGGATGTGACATTGAAGTGGTTGAATTTAAGTTTAGTTTGACTGTATTTCATTTTCTTATGCGCTGGTTCTTCTGACATGTTTGCGAGCTAAGTTTATCTTTCTAGGTTAACGGCTGCCACACACAGAACAACGTAACAAATAAACAAATCTCAGCTTTTTTATTGGTTGTAATGTAGGCTACTTGATACATTTGAATGGTGTGACAAAGTCCTCTTTGATTGGATTAAAATGTACATATTCTTCCTGTTATGTTTGCCTGCTTTATTTTACCTAGTGCAATATTTGAACTGCTCGTATTGACCCAAAGACACATTTTGAGTTGTATACACTGTTGGAAAGAGGAGATTCCTAGCTTTCTAATGATATCAGGATTGTTGTTGTACTCCAAATATTAAGCAAAATGTCACATTATATAATGATTGCCACCGAGTCATAATTTTGAGAAAAAGACGTTCAAAGTTTCCTCTTCTCTGGAATCCATCGATCTGATTGATTATTAGCGGGGCAAATGACCAGAGTAGCTATGGAGGGAAAATATTTTCGTTTGGATTACTTGTCTGGGGTAAACTCGCAAGTGTGTCTGTGTTAAACACACAGACGAGAAACACCGGCTGTTGTTATGCCCTGTGACGTTAAATTACTCCGTTCTCCTCTTGTAATTATGCCGTTACAAGCTTTCAAAGTTGTATTTATCATCTGGATTTGCCGAAACAAGTTTAATATTCTGAAAGCCAATACTTTGTTTATTTGAAATCAGATGAAACTGTCACGGACCCTGCCGTGTTATCTAGATTACTATACGGTTTACATTAATAATTTCAGTGAGAGGGAGGGGGAGGGGAGCTGCTGCTGCTGCTGCGCTGAGGGGGAGCCGAGTGAGAGCGAGCTGCCTGTCTTCTTCCCTTTACAAGCTTCAAAACTGTATTTATCGTTTGTTTTTGGAAATAAAAGTTTCATATTCTGAAAGCCAAGACTTTGCTTATTTAAAATCAAACAAAAAACTCGAACCCCGGAAAAATATTTTTTTACACAAATACACGTATATTTTTGAATTGATCCATAAAAGTGGGGGGGCCAATGGCCCCTTGGCCCCCCTGCTTCCGGCATCCCTGCTTACAGGATGTACTGACCCTTATTCCTTCACCAGAGAACGTCACGCCACATGGCCATTGCAAGGGAGGTATGGGATACTCTGGCCAGCCACGAAAAGTGAAAATGTGTACTACAGCAGGGGGGGACCCATCAAATTCTTGATTAGTTCATGTTTAGTTTAAAAGATTGGTCAGTTCCTGACTCTTTTTTTTTTTTGACAAGTGGACAAAAAATGTTTTTATTCCAATGCTGTGATTAGAGAATGTATTTTACTTATTGTAGGTTGTTCTTGTCACGATTCTCATGTTATGTCACGTTTATAGTTTTGTAGGTTTGGGTGTTTTTGCTGTTTTCCATGTCATGTTTTCCTTTGGGTTATTGTCTTGTCATTAGTTTGCCTGGTGTGTCTAATTGTCTGATTATGTTCACCTGGGCCCCTGTGTTTTCTCCTCCCTCCTCACCTGTGTCTTGTTGTGTGATTGAGTCTTGTGTGTATTTAAGTTCTGGGTTGTCTGTCTGTCTTGGTCGGTTCGTCTTGTTCCCTGACTAGTTCTGCGGTGAGTGTTCTGTTTGTCATTGTACATATATATCATAGCCTTGAAATAAAGGAAGTTTCAGTTTAAATCTGCATTTGGGTCCTGCTTGTTTCACAAACCGTGACAGTACGAACCGACCTGAAATATGGGCCCAGCAGATCCTTTCGAGCAGGAGATATTGGAGTTAACCGTTGCTTTGGCTGTCTGCTCTAGTCGATGGTTGGGAGCGTCCAGGGGTCAGCAGTGAGAGGCTGTTCGGGCTGAGGCACACCAAAGGGCAATGGAGAAACCAGGTTTAGTTAAATTCTTACCTGGCTGGATTTTGGACTTCCTCTCAGTGTGTGATTCCCGGCCTGCTAGCCCCAGGCATGCTAGCTCCATGTCTCCCAATTCCCAACCTGGCACCATACGCCTTGGTGGGTTCCGTCTGAAGTCAACCCGTGCTTCTGCCCCAGTTCCTGCTCCTGTCCAGGAGTCATATTCTGGAACTCGTCTGGCTTATGGAGGTCCACGGAGTATTCAGGCGGCTGCTAAGAGGAGGAGTCGCAAGGCCAAGCTAGCAGCTCAAGCCCCAAGAGCCATGGTTCCGGCCCCAGAACCGGACCTTACAGCCATGTTGCCGGCTCCAGAACCGGACCTTACAGCCATGTTTCCGGGTCCAGTGCGGGCCCACACAGCCATGTTTCCGGCTCCAGAACCGGACCTTACAGCCATGTTTCCGGCTCCAGAACCGGACCTTACAGCCATGGTCCCGGCTTCAGTGCCGGCTCCAGTAACCATGGTCCCGACTCCGGCTCCTCGTCACCTGCTGATTCATCGGCCGACGCCAGCTCCTCGAGTCCTTTCGGCGTACCGGCCGACTCCAGCACCTCGTCTCCTGTTGGCTGTCCGTCCGACGCCAGCTCCCCATGTCCTGTCAGCATACCGGCCGACTCCAGCACCTCGTCTCCGGTTGGCTGTCCGTCCGACGCCAGCTCCCTGTGTCCTGATGGCTGTCCGTCCGACGCCAGCTCCCCGAGTCCTGTCGGCATACCGGCCGACTCCAGCACCTCGTCTCCTGTTGGCTGTCCGTCCGACGCCAGCTCCCCGTATTCTGTTGGCGAACCAACCCACTCAAGTGTCGTTGGAGGTCCCGCAGACTGCCTTTCTGCCGGGGGTCCTGCCAACTCCATGTCTTGTCCTGTTGGAGGTCCCGCAGACTACTCTTCTGCTTGGGGTCCTGCCAACCCCATGTCCTGAGCCGTTGGAGGTCCCGCAGACTGCTCTTCTGCCGGGGGTCCTGCCAACCCCATGTCCTGTGCCGTTGGAGGTCCCGCAGACTACTCTTCTGCCGGGGGTCCTGCCAACTCCATGTCTTGTCCCGTTGAAGGTCCCGCAGAATACTTTTCTGCCGGGGGTCCTGCCAACCCCATGTCCTGAGCCGTTGGAGGTCCCGCAGACTGCTCTACTGCCGGGGGTCCTGCCAACCCCATGTCCTGTGCCGTTGGAGGTCCCGCAGACTACTCTTCTGCCGGGGGTCCTGCCAACCCCATGTCCTGTCGCGTTGGGGATTCCGCCGACTGCTCTCCTGCCGGGGGTCCTGCCGGTCCTGTGTCCTCTTCCATGGGGGATCTTCCAGACACCGGCTCCTGACCGGCCTCCGGAGCTGTCTGGGGTTCACCCCTCCTCGGACTCTGCCTTGCCCCCGGGCCGTCCGCCCGAGATTCCCTCCATGGACTCTGCCTTGCCCCCGGGCCGTCCGCCCGAATTCCCCTTTTTGAACTCTGCCTTGCCCCCGGGCCGTCCGCCCGAATTCCCCTTCTTTGAACTCTGCCTTGCCCCCGGGCCGTCCGCCCGAGACCCGTCCTCCAGACCCCCTCCACCCACCCTGCTGGACTTTTGTTTTTTTGGGACGTCTGGAATCCGTCCCTTGAGGGGGGGGGTTATGTCACGATTCTCATGTTATGTCACGTTTATAGTTTTGTAGGTTTGGGTGTTTTTGCTGTTTTCCATGTCATGTTTTCCTTTGGGTTATTGTCTTGTCATTAGTTTGCGTGGTGTGTCTAATTGTCTGATTATGTTCACCTGGGCCCCTGTGTTTTCTCCTCCCTCCTCTCCTGTGTCTTGTTGTGTGATTGAGACTTGTGTGTATTTAAGTTCTGGGTTGTCTGTCTGTCTTGGTCGGTTCGTCTTGTTCCCTGACTAGTTCTGCGGTGAGTGTTCTGTTTGTCATTGTACATATATATCATCGCCTTGAAATAAAGGAAGTTTCAGTTTGTATCTGCATTTGGGTCCTGCTTGTTTCACAAACCGTGACAGTTTTGGATAAAAGCAGCAGCTAAATTAAATGAAATAATATAATAATATCTTAAGAAGCAACAATGTTATCAGCCAATGTTAATTATCTGTTTACACTAGACAATGTAACATTAATCAGTAAAACTGCATCAATTAAACGTCTAAAGAATTGAAATGACACATTTTAGCCCTGAACATTAATAAATGAATTAAATTAATCAGTGTTACATAGTAAATCAGTTCCCAGGCAACAAGATGAGTGAGAACAATCTAATCTGTTTAAAACTTGAAAAACAGCCCGTTTATACATTTGCCACTGAATATTTTAACAAGTTTGTTGTTGTGTTGACATGTTTGATGTTTATCATTGATACTCATCCTGTTCATCTTTTATTAAAAAATATCTACAAAATATGATCAAACAACATTTCTGTGATCCTGAGTACATATTTGTCACATTTATGTCATGATCTATACATCAAAAGTAATGTAGCCATTCAACCCTGTTACTTTCAACCCTTTTACTCTAATTTCAACCCTGTTACTATATGATTTTCTATTAAAATAACCTTAAATTATTTTCTCAGCTCCCAAGGGTTACAACTATTGTCCTTTTTAATAGTTTGAGTAATTGTATATATAATGTATTTGAGCAAATATTTTTTAATTAAATACAGAAATGTGTAAAAAGAAACGTGTGACTATTGAAAAGTTGGGCAAGACAGATTTAAAAAGCTACTTAAATTAATAAATTAACAAGTTTTATGAGTATTTAACTTGAATGTCACTTTCTTTACATAATAGAAAAGGATTTTATTTAACAATATTTTGAAATGTACTTTTTTCAGTTTAATGAGTATTGGTAACAGGGTTGAACAATGCATGGCACACAACCAATAAAACATCTAATAAAAACTATACCTTTGATGCCTGAGCTGGGCCAATCACTTTTTCTGATGGTTTAATACCTGTTTTTCTCAATTACATAACAAAAATATATAAAATAAAAGGTTCATTTTTCAAAAGTGTCGATGTCTAAATTGTCCTCCAATTCTGGAATGACCCAAAAAGCAAAAAGCAAAAAGGCCTCTCAGACGCTCTTCCGTTTACGTGTTTAATAAAGAAAAACAATTGGACGGTAGATACCCCGATTTTACTCTTACATAACCGCTGGGTTATAAAGTAGTAGGGAATAGTTTTAACGGAGGTATTTTACTGCACAACATGCTCGGCAGCAGAGCATCTGTGCCCCCGGCCGCATGACGGAGCCCAGCCAACGCTCACAGCGGCACAGGGGAACAGTTTGCGGAGTTGATTCTTAATACTAGTCTTAACCTAACCACTTTTAACAGAATTGTGTAGGTAAGCACTTGATGCAAACTTTGCCCAACACCATTTGCGCGAAAAAATAGACTACACATGACAGGGTGTCCGCTGGGTCTTAAAAAGTATTAAAAGTTGATAAATCAATTCAATGAAAATTATGGCAAGCCCCACGGACCCGGTTCCGGCGCCGAAATCGCGTCATTTGCAGGAAACAACGTTTAAGGAACCTTAAAGGTGGGGTAGGTAAGTTTCAGAAACCGGCTCGAGATACACTTTTTGTTATATTCCATGGAATGCTCTTAACATCCCGATAGCAATGAATATCTTAAGTGCTTTGAAAAAATGTAACGGAGCAAATTAAGAACAAAAAGAAAGTGGAAACTAGGAGAAGTCAAACCAGAGTCAATAGTGGAGTTGCTTTGGCTGTGTAGTATTGCTAACCTAGATGTGTTTAGCTTTGCCTGATATGTAACGTTACTGCAGCCTGCTCTCACGGAGGAGGTGCTCTGTAAGGAAGTCTGAAGGAAGGGGCGGATTCTTTTTGGCTGTGTACTTTCAAATTGTATTGCACTCGAGTAGGGGTGTAACAACTAATCGACTTAATCGATTAAAATCGATTACCAAATTAGTTGGCAACTAATTCAGTCGTCGATTCGTTGGTGACGTCATCACATGTGTTCTACACCCCGTTAAGCTCCAACGTTATCGCTCTTTTTTATCGGTACAGGAGACATTTAAAACATATGTCATATGTATTATTGCTACATAAACATTATATCGCAGTCTTAGTGTCGCCAACTCAGTTTCTAATATGCAATATGACTACAAAATGCGTCTATAATGTATTTTCGATCTTCCCAATTCAGACGAGAGATCTCTCCCCCGCCTGCTTGCGAGGGGGCGGGGCAGTTTACACACACAAGCAGGAGATGGCGGAGAGAACGCGCTCCGAGGTGTGGTTAAACTTTAGCCGTCTCGATGTGGACAATGCTCGTTACCAAAAGTGCAATAACAGTTTATCATATAAAGGCGGTAAAACGAGCAATTTGTCTAAACACTTAGCAAAAGTGCTCCACATTCAGACGGAGGAATGCACCGGGTTCGACTGTCTTTCTAGTAGCTCTGTAGCCCCGTCCACGAGTAACGTTTCCACGTCAGGTGTTATGTATGCTAGCAGCAACACACAGAGTTAACTCAGTTATAAAAACATAGGTTAATGATTAGAGGTAACTGAGTTATTTTGTTAAAGTTTCAGCTATTCGGTTTACAGTTCTGTCATCACATTATTTAATATGATTTGTTAAAACATTGTTGTTTCTTTTGATGTGAAATATTATGCATTTAATTAAAATAAAAAGCAATGTTAGTTTTGTTCACAATTTGTTTAGTTAGTTTACCTTATTTCTTGTCAAAAGAACCGTTAATACTATCGTTAAAAGGACCGGATCGATAAGCAGTATTGATATAAGTAGTAGTACAGTTAAAACCTTAACGATCCGAATAATCGATTAATCGTTTCATTAATCGATAGATTAATCGATTATCAAATTAGTCGTTTGTTGCAGCCCTACACTCGAGCCGGTTTCTGAAACTTACCTACCCCATCTTTAATATTGAATAAACTGTTAATATTTTTATATCCATATCACGGGAAAAAACTAATTTAACTGATCTTTTTCATTTTTTTTAAAACACACAATGCTAACAATGACCCTCTGAATTAGCCCAGAGCGAAAAATGCTATCCTATTACTGCACCGAAAATCACTCCTAGCTCCCTTATTACTTATCCTAGCTGCAAATCCAACAGATCGTTTATGATCGTAAAGACACAGAATCTAACGGTGCCCACCTCAACACTGAAAGATACAAACTCGCGACGTTATCAACAAAAACATACATCAAAACAAGTGGCGCTAGGTAGCCTAAAAGGCTAACATGGCTTACCTTGGTTTTGTCTGGTCAAAACTGGTCTTCAATGGCATTAAAACGATAAAAGCGATGCTGTAGTTAATCCATAGGTTAATATCCAATGTGACTGTGTCCCCTTTGAAATGTTCCGATAATCTATAAGCAATAAAACTGCAATTCCGTTTTAAAATATCAGAGCAGGCCATTCCTACGCTCTGTAGCAAGATTGAATGCGCTTAGACATTTTGCCTCCTGCTATGCACTTCGGTTAGAAAGTGTTAAACGGCATTTCCCAAGGTATTAAGAAGGTCCACCGCAACGACAACATGATGAAACACCCTTAATTTACTGAAACGATATGTCGGGAAACCCCCTCAAGGCGGCCACATGCATAGCGTGCCGTAAAATGCTGCTTTATTCTTATTTTAAGTTTCGTTGCCTTGCTCCGCTCTGTGGAGTGGCGGGGGGGGGTGTTGGGGCGCCACTGATGGTGATGAAAGCTGATTCGAGGGCCCCCCATAGACTCTAGAATCGCCACTATCGATGGCGATCAAAGCTGTCCCACATGCTAAGTGTTAGCCAGAAAGCCGCGGCGTTTAAGTCCCGACTCTCCCAATGGCCAATCCGTGCCTCCCCTGACTGCACGTTGCTGACACTCACCGCTGCAGACTCTCTGCACGGAGGAGCGGTGTCCGGCCGATGCTGCTCCTCCAAGGAAGAGACACACGTTCACTAAGCCAAACTATATCCGGTCACAGAGATCCCCTAAATATAGTCTATATTAAGAACAAGAAAAGGTTTTACATATATATTGTTGTTTGTAAACATATGACAAATGTGCGAGGGTGATGACGTCAAAGCATCGTCCTACAGAGTGGCGAAGTCTCGCCCATCTACTTCCGGTCCATGGGACCTTATTTCGGAAAGATTATGCATTGAAGTCAATGAAGAGAGAGAACTTATCCTTCAAACCCGTTTGAATTGTGCCATGAATTACACATATTACATTACATGTCACTTGTTAGACGCTTTTATCCAAAGAGACTTACATACTCAATACTGTGGACAATCCCCACAGGAGCAATTTTGGGGTGAAGTGTCTTGCCCAGGGACACAACGACATGTTGACTGCAGTGGGGTTTGAACCTGTGACCCCCTGATCTGATCACCAACGCTCAATCCACTGCGCCACACGCCTCCCATATGATGGTTGTACTGTCCTCCTGATGACGTTTCTAATCAAAAGTAGGCAGTCAGCCAAACTCCCAAATAATGGACACGAGAGTCAGTTAAGCTCCAGCTTTACTATGGACTCAATGGACATGCCGTTACAGCAAAGGAGTACAAATAAAATAAAACAGACATATACCAGGGCTCGAGCTTAAGGGCCT
Source organism: Notothenia rossii (assembly GCF_949606895.1). Taxonomy (NCBI): domain Eukaryota; kingdom Metazoa; phylum Chordata; class Actinopteri; order Perciformes; family Nototheniidae; genus Notothenia; species Notothenia rossii. The sequence goes on along the minus strand of NC_136905.1, from coordinate 43,284,531 downwards.
CCCGTCGTCCCGGGCCGAAAAAAATAGTGTCAGGGAGGATAAAAAAATATTTTGGGAAGAGAGTTAAAATAAAAATACCCTGCTACCTCTACTACAAACGGCGATGAAAATGAAACTGACTGCACGTTTTGTGTAGCACAGTTATTAAACCTCCTTGTCAACGCACAAAACATTTAGCAACCCGCGAAATACACACACACACACACACACACACACACACACACACACACAGTACGTAGCTGTGCCCGCGAATTCAGTGCATGACATTAAGGATTTTGGGAGATGGCCCTGTGGGTCGTCTAAGCTAATTTACATATGGCCCTGAGCCCAATAGAGATTGGCCTGAAAAATGCCTGCGGACGAAATGACGCACGAAGGGTTTGGGGGGCCTCCCCCTAGAACATTTACATTTTTGCAGGTCTTAGATGCTGTCTGGTGCATTCTCTAGACTGAATTATAAGATGAACCAGCACAATATTATATTGTACAATTTCAATATTATTCTTCATTTCACTTGTTTGTTTGTTCTTGCTTGTATTTGCTCACTTGCATGCCCTGCATAGCTATAAGAAATACTTCAGTTGTTGGTCAAGACACTTTCCATCTGATGAAGGCAAATGCCTTCCCAGATATAAAAAAGTAGAAAACATTACATTCAGTTATAACTGCCAAAACAAACATTATTTACAATATTATGGCCCCTGTTAAAAATGTTTGTAATTATCTACTGTAAGTTGGTCGAACGAATGCCTCCTCATCCGGAAGCGGAACGAGCAGCCCCGTGCAGCAGTCGAGAGGAACCGAGCACATCCGCGAAGCACACAAAATGGCGACGTCAGAGGTCCCGTTAGCCGGCAAATCTAAATCTCTTCGGTCAAAATGTCCGGTCAAAATAATTTCCCTTTAGCGCAATACCGCTTCTGTTGCGCCACTTATGTGACAGAAAAGAAGAGTATGTGACAGGCAAGAATAGTCAATTGTAAGGTCTAACACTTAATGTGGAGAAAGAGATGTCCTGTATGGGTTGATTGTGCGTTGATCTGTTGATAATGCCTCGGGGTTCCGGTGGGCATGTATACAAATGCATAATGCTTTGCTATACTTTGTGGCCTCACCCAGTTGCATAGCAACACTTATTGTTTAGGCGTCTTTTAATAAGCAGGTAGTCATATCATTAGCTAGAACTAGCTGGATCTAATCGATATGGACATATCCGCGAGTGAAGTCTAATTTGACGGGGGAGAGAGATCAGCTGCTGCTGACGAGTCGACACGCAGCTCTGCATGATCACATGCTGCGGTGAGCGGACAAAACACACACTTCAGGTTAGAATATCACACGTAGCTATTTTAATTACCTTTCAAACTACCTAAACTAGTTATAGATATGTTTAGTTTTACTGTCGGGTCACTCATTACTGGATCGACGAGCTGCATGATACTGGCATAATAGATTGCCCGATCGGGCAACCAGCAGGTGAGGCTTCATTGCCCGAGCTAAATACTAAATGGCCCCGGGCCATCGGGCAGTCGTTAATGTCGAGCCCTGCGCGAATTCCTGGGCGGCAAATTCGCGGGTCTAGCTATGTACAGAGTGTGTGGAGCGCCATTTATCTATTATATGGCTCTGAGTGTGTGTATTTCGCGGGTTGAGTGATGTACAATGACAATGGCATCCCGTGGAGGAATTCTGAAATGTTTTACCGTTACATCACAAAAACGCACAGCAGAACCAGACCCTGGAGCGCCGATCTCTTTATTTACTTACTCCTCTTCATCCCCTATGGGTAATAACAAGGCTGAGATGAGAACCCTCCATCGTATTTAGTTCTTAGCAATATGCTGCGCCTCTCCCCATGTAGGGATGGGTACCGAACCCCGGTATTAAACGGGCCCCGGGCCGGAATTATTAAAGACAGTGGTAACGTTAAGCTCCGAAGTTATCGGACTTTTTATCTGTACTGGAGACATTTAAAAAATATGTCATATGTATTATTGCTACATAAACATTATATCGCAGTTTTAGTTTCGCCAACTCCGTTTCTAATATGCAATAAGACTACAACATGCGTCTATGATGTAATTTCGAGCTTTCTAATCCAGACGAGATCTCTCTCTCTCCAGTCTGTGTGCGAGGGGGCGGGGCAGTTTGTAAAGGCCTCCTGACTGTGTTACAGACTGTCATCCTGGTTAGTGGTTACTCTGGGTTCTGTCTTCAGGACAGAGTGTTGGATTTTTTTGTTAATTGGATGGGACTTGATTTGATTCAATATTCGAGTAATTTTCTCGTTTGTGTGTTTGTTTAAATATATTTGGCCTTTGTTTATGTGATTGACTGATTTACTCAAATAAAAAGGTTGATGAATTATCATCTAATGATTTGTATGATGTTTTATTTATGTTAAAGGTCACTTTGAATGAGTCTAGCTAATGATAATGTAGAAAAACTAATATTTTACATTTCGGGACGGTCCACATTAATTTCGGGACGGCTTAGATTGTATTTCGGGACGGTTCCGGGAGGATGGTGAAAAAAGTTAGTCGAGAGCCCTAATATACATTGAATTAGTTTCACAGAACGGATGCCATGCTAAAACATCCAAACAACTAAAATAAGCTTTAAAACTAGAAGATATAGTTTTAAACAACAAATAATTACTCACAAGCAATGCGTACGATAAGCCAAATCAAAGGATTGCACTGGATAGAGAACACCATGTGGCTCTGCCGGGCTCTCACATATAACTGAACATGTGGCCTGATATACTTTTAAATACTGGTCTACGGTGCAGTACCACGTTTCAACATAGGGGGTGCTAAACAACACAAAACACAAGATAAGTTGCCTGGAGGGCAGAACAATGTTTGTCAATCTTAAAAAATCATTTTAAAAAAAGTCACAGTTTTTCGTAAAACTGTTGAAATATAAGACTATGAAAAATACGCAACTAGAAAGACTACAAATCCCAGAGTAAGTGATGTCATTACTGTTTTCCTCCACTAAGAGATAAAATCAGCATAATATAGATATAATCTATCTATATGGCGCTGGCTAAGATAAGATAACTTTAACAAGATGCCTGTGTGCTTAGTACCAGGTTGTTATCATACATCAGCAATGGGTCTTGCTCGTTCTTTTGCTTCCCGTCTGATGAAAGGACCAGGAGTGGCTGGATCAAGTTAGCTACCTAGCTAGTGGCTAGCACGTTAGTTAGCATTACAGCCTTTCATTTTTATTAGCCTTAATATGAAGTAACATCAAGTAACCCAACATGTTAAACAGTAAGAGTAGTAGTCATATTTTGTGAACCCTTTGAAGAGTACTGTCACACCATTGTGAGCATTCTATAATACACAATTTAAGCCCGGGGGAGAAATGCGAGCGCTACATTAGCATCTGCAATCTTTTCTACTTCATGCTATCTGCACAAATGGTTGACATTAAACATTAAAAAGATCAGGCAGTTCAGAGAGAATCAAAGGAAGGCAGGCAGCTTTGCATGACATTCTTCTGGACGTGTTTCATTGTGGTGATAGTGAGGTTAGTCAACAGTTTTGTTGACAAGACAGTAGTGACGGCCATCTTGGTGACGTGTGTTGTTCTGCTAGACCGGAGATGTAGTTAATTCAGCGTTTCACACAAACAAATGTGTTACTTCACAGTTTTACGACACATTTTTTTTTTTTGACTTGCAAAATTATCTTCAAAATTGACAAACATCATATGTGTAATTCGTGGCACAATTCAAACGGGATCGAAAGATAATCTTTCTCTCTCCGTTGACTTCAATACATATTTTGTCCGAAATAAGGTCCCATGGACCACCGGAAGGGGAGGGACTTCGCCGGTCAGCCACGGCCCAATTGAACCCCTGCCCACAACGGAGCTGATCCAGATTTTCGTCCGATGTGACGTAATATCGGAAATGTGGGTTGGCTTTATGGCTACGGCCCTATCAGAAATGTTGCCGTATCAGAAATAATGCGTGACGTGTTTTGGAAGTAATATGCTCTTTGTTTACATTAGCAAGCATTGCTAACACTCAGAGCTAACGCTGTAATGGAGAGAGTATGTGTAAAGAAGCCGGATATAAAAGGTTCTGTCCTTGTGGTAAACCTGCAAGAGAGAAAGCGTTAGAGCTCCATACTGTTTCAGAAATAATGCTAATGTGGTTTGCAACCTAATATGGAGTTTAATCACGGCAGCATTTAGCTGGGAATCTGCTTCTCTCTCTCTCTGCAGCTCTGCTGCATGTGCGTTCCAAAGGGGGCGTGGCCCTGTAGCTGCTGACCCAGAATCAGCACCTTAGTAACAGGATTGAAATAGAGGGGTATGAGCAGGGCTGCACATAACTGGTGCGCATTTGCGTACCAACATTGAGAGAGAGAGAGGGAGAGAGAGAGAAGGGAGAAGAGAAAAGAGAGGAGAGAGAAGAGAGGAGAGAGAGAAGAGAGGAGAGAGAAGAGAGGAGAGAGAGAAAGATATTTGCAAGTTGCATAGGAACTCAGGGCCGGCCCGTAGCACTGGCGTTATAACTTTTCGCCTAGGGCGCCAGATCTGGGGAGGCGCTGCGCTGGCAGCTCTGGGAGGGAAAACACATTTTTGACCGTTGGTGCTCATCCTAATTTTCGCCCTTGACGTAACAATATTCATAATTAAAGGAGACCTATCATGCTATATTTAAATGATATAGTGTATGACCATACCTATATAAGGTATATTTATACATTTTATTTTTCAAAATACCAAACAGATCATTTTTTAGCCATGCCTCGTTTCGCTAATTTTCGCTCTATTCCAAGCCTGTCTTTGAAAATTCTGAGCAGCAGCTGACCACGCCCCTCTGCAGAAGAGGGGGGGCATGAGCCGGCGAGAGTCACGTTACCATGTTTGCTGTGATTACGAGTGTGGAATAAACATGTCATCTCAGAGCAATGCATGTGTTCAAGCATATTGTAACGTTCACAGATGGAGTCGGAAACAGGCTTCAAGTTATCAGGCTTTAATAACTCTTCTTAGCTTAGAGGAATACAGGTACAGGTACAGCTTGGGGTTTCCACCTTACACACTCTCACGCTAACTCCCGCACATACCCATATATATAACAGTGTCTACGTCACAACTTCCCCGCCCTCCCCCGTCTGCTCCCCCAACCACAGGACCGCACCTAGAACAGCATCACTGTGCAGCTCTGTGATTGGCAAAGAGACAGGGGATGCCTGAGTGACACCCTCAGAATCCTATCATGGTCGCTACACTACCCCCCCACTACAAAGTTCCTCGCCCACGAGGAACAAACAAAACAGCACAAACACCACTACCCCCACCCTCTCCAGTACTCTGCAGGGACCAACACACTGGGTGTCCAGTTTTGGGCACCGGCATTCCTTCCGTTGTTGGCTGTAGACCCAGACCAGCTCCTGTTGGGGCAGAATCTCTGCTCCGCGCCATTCCTATATGAGCAGGTTCTCAAAAGAAGGAAACATTCAAAGCAGCCAGGATAAGGGTTAAACAATAATCTGCTTTAATGGTGGAAACATACAAATACATCATCTAATCATGTAGCACTCTGCAGAGTACTCCGGGCTCAGGTTCTACCACCGTGTGAGACACGTCTCAGGAACGGCAAGTCAAAAACAAGAGCGCCGATCTTCAAAATGATCACTACATTTATACACAGGTGGGGAGGAGTTTCGCGCGTGTGTGTGTGTTTGTCCCTCTGCCCTTAGGCAGATCCCCCAATCAATGATGTGGAGTCATGACAGAGGACTCTTTGACAGGACACATACTCATTCCCCCTAAACATCTTCAACACACACACACATCCTATCATGTATCTTATCACACAATAGTCACCTGTTTTTCTCTATGAAAGCCATATTTGTAAATATCCAAACGCCATCGTCCCATGACAGTCACCGCATCAGTCAACCAACATAAGTTAATTGTTTTTGTGGCTTAATGGCTTCCCTGAACTTCCCTTCACCCCAAAGTCAGCTTAATAGGAATGAATACATTTTATTGATAAGCTCAAAAGGACGTTTATCTCGTTTACTGCTGGGTGACCCAAGTCCCAAGGCCTCTTTTGGGGTCTGTAGGAGATAAATCATTAATTCTACAAGACTTTAACTGCCTTATATCTGAAAATGTATCTGGGAATTCCCCTGTTAATTGCAAGGACTATTGATAATTAACAGAGAGACCCTAGGGGCCTCTTCTTGGTATCTGCTAGGCAGAAGTCACTCAATGCAGAAATCACAAGTTTAACACACATTCTATATCAGATGACATTAAAATGAATATACCAGATTGAACTTTCCTGCCATAACACGTTACTTTAATACTTCAAATAATTCAAATAATACTTCACTCCCCGGCCTGGAAATGCTGCCCTCTTGTCCTGGTGTCATAGTTCCGCTTCTGTCTACCTCGTCCGGTCTCAGCTCCATCTCCTTCAGTTCGCCTCCGCGTCTGAACCTCATAGAGTCCCGGTTCTGCTCTGCCTGTGCCTTCCTCGAGGCGTTCTGCTCCATGGTACTCATCTCCGCTATAGCTACGCTTGCCTGCTTATGGGCCTCCTCCAGCTGAGATTTACCGGTATCCAACTCTGCTTCTGTCCTTTTCAGGTCTTCTAAAGTTTTCAAAGTCTCCAGTTGGGATTGTTCCAGCTTATTCTGGAGCTCGTTGTAACCTTGCTGCAGCGCCTTAGCGCCTCTACCCATCTCGCTGATCCTCTCCTGGTACTTGATGCAGTCCCTCTGCAGCTGCCGGACCTCCAGCTGCTTCTCCCTCAGCAGCTCCTCCAGCTGCCGCTCTCTGTTCTGACTGCCTTCCCTGACCCTCTGAGCGGACCTCAGCTGCTGCTCCAGCTCCCTCTGCTTACCAGACTCTGCTTCGGCTCTCTCTCTCTGTGCTTGCCTCATGTCCTCCTCCAGCCTGGCGGCCCGGTCGCTCTCGCTCTGCGCCTCGGCCTCCAACTCGGCCCGCTCCCTCGTCAACCGCTCCACCTCCTGCTGCAGCTCGGTCAAATGCTCCCGGTTGTCCGCCGCCTCCTGCTGGTAGTCTGCGATGCTGCCGTTGAGCTGGGCCAGCTAGTTCATCAGACGCTCCTCCAGGTGGTCCTTCTCGGCTTCCAGGCTCCTGAGCAGCTCTTTGGACTGCGCCTCCCTCTTGGCACCCTCCTCCACCATGCTCCTTTCTCTCTCTTTGCCCTCTTGGAGGCACTTCTCCAGAGAGGCCACAAGGCTCTCCTTCTCTTTACTCTCCTGGAGATCTCGCTCAAGAGAGGCCAGCTCCGCTTTGAGTCTAGCCTCCTGTTGCTGCCACAGTTCCCTCTCTTTATTGACAGCTGCTTCCATCTCCCTCATTTTCTCCTCTAATAAAACTGGAACACTTTCAGTCACCTTGGTAACCCATACAGGCTTCTCCTCCTCTCTGCAGCTCCTCACAGCCGGTGGTACTGGCCCTCCGCTGCTCCTCGCTGCCACACTCCACACAATCTCTCTCTCCACAGCGATCTCCAAGGCCGCCTGCAAGGACTGTGGATGCTGCAGCTGTACCCCAACCCTCAAGTCCGCAGGGAGGAGAGCCCTGATGAATTGATCACGTGCCAGCTCACTCTGCACTCCGGGTGGCATGTGTGCATATGCCCGCCGCGTCAGGCTCTCCACGTCATTAGCCAACGCCCGCAGCGTCTCTCCAGACTTCCGACAGCGGTTACTCAATTTGTTCCGGAGCAGCTCTGGCGGGAAACACTGTCCAAACCGCCTCTTCAAAGCCCCCGCTAACGCCCGTAGCTGAGTCTATCCTCAGGGCTAAGCAGCAGCAGACATGACAGAGCCTCATCCGTGAGGCACAAAGCAAGCTGTAGTGCTTTAGTCTCTACTGACCACCCCCCGGCATGTGCAAGCAGTTCAAATTGGGCATGGAAAGCCTCCCAGTCAGCCTTACCCGAGTACTTGGGTGTCTTCACGGACGCGGCGGCTGCTACCGGTTGATGGGCGTCGCCATTGTTGTTTACATCCCGCTCGGTTTTGGCGCGAAACGCAGCTGAAGATGGCGACATTCCCGCGTCTCTAGCCATCATCACCGCCGACTCCCTCAGGCGCTCTCTCGCCTCCCGTGCCTTCACAAACTCCCCCCTCATGTCCTTCGAACACTCGATGCTCCTTCTTCCTCTCCATCCCTACTTTCCTGCTTCACTCCCATCTTGCTGAACTTTTCCATCTCTGCTAGCTTACATGCTAGCTCCGTGATGCAGTTACGAACACCCGTCCGGATAGACGTCCTCCGTTCGAAAAGTCACTTCTGACACCAATGCAACGTTAACAGATGGAGTCAGAAACAGGCTTCAAGTTATCAGGCTTTAATAACTCTTCTTAGCTTAGAGGAATACAGGTACAGGTACAGGTACAGGTGCAGGTACAGTTTGGGGTTTCCACCTTACACACTCTCACGCTAACTCCCACACATACCCATATATATAACAGTATCTACGTCACAACTTCCCTGCCCTACCCCGTCTGCTCCCCCAACCACAGGACCGCACCTAGACCAGCATCACTGTGCAGCTCTGTGATTGGCAAAGAGACGGGGGATGCCTGAGTGACACCCTCAGCATCCTATCAGGGTCGCTACAATATTATCAATTTGATCCAGAAACTGACCCTGAAGCAGCGGAGGTTTTGGTGGAGGTGCAAATATCTTGGTTGCAGCAGGATGTTTCTGAATGGTTAGTTGACAACATACTTGTCAACCCTCCCGATTTTCGCGGGAAACTCCCGATTTCATTGCCCTCTCCCGGTTTCCTCCCGGGGTCATATTTCTCCCGATTTCTGACAAAATCAGATTTACACACAACTGTTTCCACTCTGACTTTAATACAGCCACACCATTGTTTGGTTGCCATGGTAACACGTCTTTTTAGTAGTGCGCGCAACTCAAAGTCTGAGAAGGTAAGGCAGATATTCACAGAAAACAGAACAAGAATCGAAAACTACTCTACTCTCTGCTCACTCCTTTCCAGCCCACACATATGCTCCATCAAGGACGGTGCTACAGGCCGCAAGGCAGTGCACTTACAACTACAATAAGCATGTTAATGTTAATCTAACAGCTCCGGCGATCCACCCCCCCCCCCCACGATAGCACCCCCCCCCCCCCCATTTCGCATTTTGAAATGCTCCCGATTTCTGAGGTCTAAAGGTTGGCAAGTATGGTTGACAAGCTGTTGTCCCTATTTATTTTACTCTGTTTGTTACGATGCTTGCTACTTATTCCGTTCATATTTTGGCTAATTAGCAAGAATGCAATGTGTACAGTTTGACCCAGCAATAAGTCTCTGAAAGGCGGGGAAAAGTTGTGTGGATAGAGGCAGAGCGCAGCGGCAGGCAGGCAGAGAGGAGCAGGCTGCGATACCCCCCTCCCACAGAGCGCACCCAGAGGACAGGCTGCGTCACCTCACTTTGTAACCCAGGAAAGGAGCAGGAATCCTGGGTACGTGAGTGTTAAAAGTGCATTAAACTGTTTTAATCCGACAGCCGCTGATGTGCACGGAAGTCTGTCTGTTTCATTAACATTTGAATAGCCAAATGGACGGAAATCCGTCCTGCACGTGGCCGTGGCTCATTCCCCTGATAGGTGGAGAGTTGACCAATAAGCGGAGCACCTCTTTGTGACGTAGAAAAGTGTTGAAATCTGGATCCGTTTTTTTCACATCCGGTGCAGCCCCTTTTTTATAGATTTGGCTAAGGAGGAAAATAGAGAGGGTTGTGTTTTCTGACACTTGGTGAGTTCCCTGGAACACCGGGGACACATATTCATGTATAAAAGACGTACAAAGGTGCATTTTGCATGATAGGTCCCCTAGTAAATGTAACACCCTTTTCACCCCGGTTACACGTTTCATTTGCCCTGTATGATGGGTGCTGCCTGTAAGTGATGAAAATGGGGGATGTTGGCTTATCTGGCGCCCGCAGCTCACAGCCAAAGTGCGGGTGAGCGAGGGAGAGAGGGAGGGTGCACCGGTACCGGCTCTGTTGTTATTAGAATCTGGTGCTAGCTGCTCTAACGGATATAAGAAGAAGATGTGTCTACAATAATGTGGAGGGAGAGTCCTCTCCAGTCAGACTGAGAGGCTGATAACTACAGCTCAGTGAGGTAAAGGACTCTGAGTGTTTAGATTCTATAATATTGGGCTTTTTAGCCGTCCGTCAGGAACTGATTTTCAAAATAAAGTCACCGGAAACAGACGTAGGCCCGGTTCAAGCTCGATAATTTGGATGTTGTAGCCGCAATGCACGCTGGGATATGGTGTTTCCCACATAGCACGTTTCGTTAAAGGTCCACTGGAAGCAGTGCAGTCCAATTCGAGAAGGTGATTCGCCATTAAAAGAAGAAGAAGAAGAAGAAGAAGATGACGAAGACGACGAAGACATTGAACCCTCCTTGACACGGAGCTCCTCGAGGTAAACCCGTTTTCTGTAATGTAATAAAGACATTTACAGTGTTTTTTAAAAAAATGATTTCAGCTTTTGCATCACTTTACACAGCACCATGTGTCGACATAAAAGCTTACGCGTGCAAATTATTTGCTAGTTAAACCGTGAACTGCTCAGTTAGCATCATTGAGTTAGCCTTAGCTAACGTCTGTCGTTTTACGGAGCTGTTGCAGTTTAAAATCAATCGATAGTAACATAGTTGATCATGTTATGACATGGTTCTTCAGTTTTTTTTTACTTAGCCTGTGACAGCACCACACACGAACAGACTGTGTTAGTGTTATTAAGTAATGGTAGCCGACTGAACCCGCTTTAAAAGCATTTGTCAACCTGATTTAATCCCAAATGAGTGGCGATTTACTTCTTATAAATCATGTTTGGGAAAAGGCATGTTAATGCATACATCTGTAAGTTTTATATGTCACTTGGTATCCCTGTTTAAGGTGATTATCGTACATAATACTTTACTCAATCCAGATCAGTATTTCGGGTTTTTAAGCTTATATTCACTCTTCGAGCCAATCTGAGGTCTGCTCAGATATTTGTCCCATTGATATTTAAACAGACATTACTAGCCGATACACGATCCGGTCCACATAAACTGTGAGTTTAGGAGTAGGCCTATATGGATATGTAATTTATCATTTAAATCATATGTACATGTTGTGCTTTTAACCTAAACGAATAGTATATAGATAAATACTTTATTCCTCCCAAATTGGGAAATTATTTCGTTGCAGCCCAGTGTTATTGGACATTACAAATTAATTAAAAATATGTAGGAGGAATATAAAATACAAAATACAATACAAATAATTAGCATAAACATCAAATATATTCATATCAACAGTAGCTCGAAAGAGTATCTGAATAATAGAAATATAAAAAAATGTGTATTACTCTATAATAAAAATCGAAAAGAAAATTATGAATAAAACTGAATATATGAATATTTACTTCCGGAACATAAGAGCAATTTAATATTAAGTACTAGTTTGACTACATTAAAGTCTCTATCTAAAAAAACATGCATTATATCACGCAATAACAGATACATTTTATGGACAAACATGATTTGAGGTTTATGATGATAGCTAATAGAAAACATCTTATCATGCCAAAAAAAGATTACACAATACGTACTGACTATTACCAGAAATGGAAAGTTATTTATGATGTTACACTGGAATTTGTGAATTTTAAAGTGCTACTAATTGAACTTTGATATCACATTTAACATTATTTTGAAGTTGAATTCAATCAACATCATTTGGATAATATCATTTGACTTTAGTAATCATACGGTTATATGGAAGAATTTTTGTTTTGTGTCATGCCAATACATGTCTAATTTAAATAGTTTTTATTAGTAAATAATGATGTTCAAAATAAAATAGTCCCTCCGTTGCCTTCTGCACAAAACATAGTGCAAGGTGGTTGCTATGCAACAACACTAACAGCAAGCGAACATATTAGACAGAGAGCGTTGATCCATTATTTTGCTGTTTATTTACATTAATGTGTATGTTGCTGTTTATTTATGAAATCAAATTAGGGTCAATAATATTCACAAATTATTTCACAGTCTGCAGTTGTATATCACCTGTTGTGCGCATGTGAAAAGATTTTGTGCATGTGTAAAAAAGTTTTGTGCACACAGATATAATTTGCTCGTGTAAAAACATTTTGCAGCTGTAGAAATATTTTGTGCGTGTGTGAAAAGTTTTTGCAGATATAATTTGCACGTGTAAAAAAGTTTTGCAGGTGTAGAAATATTTTGTGCAAGGATATTTACAACAGTGAGGTTTCACAAAGTCTGAGATACGGACACACAAATTTCCTATCTGTGTGTGCGAACCTGAAGTTACAAGCTACAAGCTGCTATTTACGAGTACGAATTTTGACCCTGTTTTTACGCCTGAGTATGCTAGCCAATCAGCACGTTGCCCACTGACTAGCCAATCGGGACGTAGCCCACTGACCATCCAATCATAGGACACAAGGTTCTAACGCGTTCGTTTTGCTGACCTGCGCCACTTGGAGCGTGCTTGCGGGAGTCAACATGGAGGAGCCCGAGGCGAACTCTTGTGGGATACAGGTGGGTTAATTACATGCTACCACGGAACATGCCACTACAGTTTTAATTAACTAACGTTACATCGTAATTAACTAAATATATCAAGACAGCTGTGCGTGCATCCCTGAGTTACTTATATTTTATATTTAACGCTAGCTAGTTGATGTGGTCTTTGCTATTGTCTTAGCTAGCTACAGTCTGTTGGCTAAATTAACGTTTGTTGTTGTTGTGCCGTTTGAATGAGTAACGTTAATGTTAAAGAAATTAATGCAACACTTTTGTCGGGTGCTTCCTGACATAATGCCCCGGGCATTTAATATGGAGAGGAAGGTAACGTAACGTTAGTTAGCCAAAGGTCGAAAAGGTTCAGTTTCCAATCCGATTTGTGTTCACGTCAGCTGGAAAATAAAGCAAGTGAACAGAAAAGGAACGGTAAAGTGGGCTAACCATACGATCTTCATAATCAATAATAAATAACTGTATGGCCTACTCAACACAAATGCTCCTTACAACCCGCTGCAATAGACGATGAGCGATTCATGTTTTCTTAAAAATCAATCAATCATATACTCTACAGTAGGCTATATGATTGATTTATGTATTAATTATTTTATTTGTTTAAATATAATTCTATATTTTTTTCATATACTCTACAGTCCATGCATTATACTTTTTTGCATGAAAAGGGCAGAACTTCAAAAGCTTTAACCTGAAACACATGCCTCACTGCTCGAGTTCAGGCCAAAATTAGCCTTACTTCATTCATTTAAAAGACCAATCAGCAATATTTAGGACACAAATAACATATTTATAACAATAAATGCTCTTCCTCAGCTATGTTTTATATAATGTAAACACAAGCAGTATTGTAGCCAAAGATAAACATTTCACTATACATTGTGCGGGTCATCTTATGTAGGCGCCGATCACATCATGTTATTCAGCACAACACCACAAAAAGGGGTCTGGCGATGGACACGAAGATTATTTCAATCATCAAAGGACTTGGTGGGACAAGATGTGGTGTGGATACATCAAGCAATTAATACCTTTTTATTTTGCAGATATGGTATGGTAATATTTGGTGGAATTGATGGATTTTCAAGAAAGGTTAGTGCTTCCTGGAGTTTATTTTACAATTGACCAAAAGTGAATTGATATTAAATGCCATTTTTTAAAGTTAATTATCACGCACATACAGTATGGGGTCAGTATTTAATTCATTAATAGGTTATTTGAGTACTGTGTTTCTGTGGTGCTTACTTTTTCCTTTCTATAAATGCTCTCATAGATCATGTACCTACAAGTAGCCAATAACAACAAGGCTTCAACAGCTCTGCAGTTCTTCCTTGAGGCTGTTGACAAACACGGATTTCCATCCAGGTAACAGGCTATTTCTTGTTTTGTGTGTGTTTTTTTTTACATGTAAACATTCGATTATTGGAAATACTGAATATGAAGAAAAATGTCAGGTGCACTTGATACAGTTAAAAGAACACTGATTTGTATCAGTCTAGGCCATTTTATAAAAATAAGGTAGACTTTTGTCACGGCAGCCGTATTGACATGAACTAGCAGGTAAATACAGGTTAAATTAATTAAGTTGATTAAGGTTCCATTCTATTTAGTGCAGTAGAGCCTTTCCAGTGAGCCAACATGCACAATAGCAGCACCCTGACTGTTTGATCTGAATGGAACAGAACATTAATTAGTATCACTGGTAACACCTGTGTTTACCCTACTATTTTATGTCAAAATGGCTGCTTTTCAAAAAGGTCTATAGGCCTACATGATCAACAGATTTTTCACTAAGTTTTACAAGAAAAGTTGTAAATCGATAGTTGGGGATATAGTGCCTATTAAGCAAAGGCCCAGGAAGCCCTAGTACCCCCTATATGTCATTTCTGAAACAACACTTTACCAGTGATGACACTTATGGGTATGGCCTTAGAATGAGATTGGATTATTCATTCCTTGTTTATATTATTTTACATGACCTCATGACATATTCCCAATATTATGTGTAGGTCTTTCCAGTGATGTGCCCATAAAGAATGTTTCAGTCTCATACTAAAACCTCTTGTTTCTGTGGTAACAAAATCTTTAAAACTGCTGGTTCCCTGGGGGATTAGCCAGGAGCCAATAGTGAAGCTTGTTAAATGGCTATAGCTGTACTTAGAAAACTGGAGATACAGCCAGCTCTAAGAGTACAGAGATTCAAATTTCACATTGTCAAATTACTTAACATGGTATCTGTATGGTTGTACATGTCAAGGGTCAGAGGAGACCAAGGTGTGGAAAATGTGGACATTGCCAGACATATGTTTGACGTTCGTGGGTGCGGCAGGGGAAGCATCATCTCAGGGAAAAGTGTTCATAATCAAAGGTAATATCAGTGTATGGTTGTAGCTTCTGTCATAAAGCTTTCTTTGGTCAAAATATATTTTGCTAGTGTATCGCTTAATAGTGACGTGCTGCCATTAATTATGGTTCTAAAAGTTGTTGCTGAGATTAATGTACATATTAGTGTTATTAGGGATGGGGGAAAATCCATTGAGTTACTATTTGCATTTTTTGCAACGTAAAGGTGTGATAATTGTTTACGGACTGCATTTATTCATTTATTTTTGTCAACTGTCTTTCAGGATAGAGCGCCTGTGGCGTGACGTGTGGAATGTCGTGTCAAGTATTTATTACGATCTGCTCCACAGCCTAGAGGAGGATGGCCTGCTCGACCCAGCAAATTGCACACACCTTTTCTGTGCTCAGTATGTCTTTCTGCCCCGAATTCAGGAAGATCTTGACACATTCACAGATGGCTGGAATAACCATTCACTCCGAACAGAACGTAACCTCACTCCTAACCAGCTGTGGGAAATCGGGAAGAGTCAGAGCCCTTTCAGCCCTCCTGACAACTTCGAGGTAAAGGGGAAAAACTGTTTTGTAGTTCTGTGTTTTATTCACCATTGTGGAGGAAGCCAATGTTAGCACACCTTGCTTTCTTTTAGAAGTCATAACAATGTTAGTATTTGGTTATATGTTTATTTGACAAAATCCTTACACTGTTCTTAATATTATAATGAAAATGCAACACACGGGAACTGGAATTTAGCCTACCAGGACCACTGTGTTTCACTTTACCAGGCATCTTCCAATAGTACACAGCAATAACCATCTGCATAATCAGGCTACAGCAGAATTACAATTTGTGTCAAAGCCAACAATGGGCTATGCAACACAATGTAACATTGAGTTTCAGTTGCATAGAATAGTTTT
Source organism: Notothenia rossii (assembly GCF_949606895.1). Lineage (NCBI taxonomy): Eukaryota > Metazoa > Chordata > Actinopteri > Perciformes > Nototheniidae > Notothenia > Notothenia rossii. The sequence goes on along the minus strand of NC_136905.1, from coordinate 43,268,679 downwards.
GTTGATATACAAAGACATAGGCCACAATCCGAAAAATGTAAAACTAATGAAAACAACTACTGTTGTAGTTGTTTTCATTTTATTTTTCTTTGAATTTGTAGGCCTCAAAAAGAATATTGCAGGAAAAAAAGATGCTGACTTCTTTCACTGGTAAATTAACACCTGAAAACTGCAATGAATATGCAGTGCACTAGTCTATTTAGTCTGTACAAGGATAACATTTAAAACTAAATAAATGGCTTAATAAATTACAGTTCAGTTCAGTTACAGTTCAGTGCATGTCAAGTGATTGAAATCTAGTTTAGTGTTCATGTCAAGATTGACAAAACAACAATTGAATCAGTGGGGTGGAAATCATTTAATAATAAATAATGGACTGTATTAGTCATTTAGAATTTGTATTTGTTGGGAGCCAAATGATTTCTAGAAAAGGTTCCTGACCACTGTTTTAGGGTGTCATCCCATGTAATTATTTTAACAAACCCGATTACTTTTTTATTTCAGGGGATCCATTTTCCAGATGTGGAAATTGCAGACATGGATCAAATTGGAGTACAAGTTCCTGAACTGGCATCTCCCCTGGGCATCGAAGAACTGGAAGGACTGAATCAACTTTTCAATCCTTCAATCCTCCTTCATTGTGTTTTGGGGCAGACATCTATAGTGCTGTAGTTCACTACATAGAGGGTGTCCTTGAATCAAGTCAGGAAGCATAAGGCACAATGCATACTAACTTTCAGCAGTGGAAGAAGTATTCAGTAATTAGTTGCATATAAATCCTTTATATCCTGTTGGCTAGTTTAATCTCCATCAATGCATCATATTCTATAAGATCATCATGTGTTTGTATCTTTGTCTCTGTCCTGTGAAAACCACGTATCTCTACAAAGTCAGAAAAACAGCCTGTTTTCAGCTTTGTGACGACTACTTTTCAAGCTGATCCAAGAGGCTTTTTAAAGAGTTTATTTAGCTGAAGAAGAATTTAAGAATTTAAGTAACACTTCATCCTTCAGTTGATCACAAACATTCAACACCAACACATCTGGAGATACGTGGTACTTTTGTGGGGGTGGTTGGGTAGAGGATGATGGAATATATATATATATATATATATATATATATATGATGATGATACTGAAGAGCACCTAAAAGACTGGATATCCTCTGAGATATCATTTCTTATGCTTATGATTTTTTTATATATATTTATATATATATAGGGCATGACTGTTATATTCTCATTTTGAAAAGGGAAAATAAATGTATTTCAATTTTAGAGGCCTACTTTATTTGTAGTAACCTGAAATGTTACTGTTAGAATAACATGGCTTTCCACTAGCTAATGCAGTTCCTTGTTACATGAAAGATACTACAGTAGTAGTATAATGTTCTATTTTAGAACTCACAATAATGTCCCTACCTTTCATCCTGACATTGACTTCTGTTCATTCCGCTACGACTTGAAAAAATCATTTTCAGAGACTTCAACCTGCATTCAAAATAGTCCCCGGGGAAATGTTTACACAGCAAATGATCAGTTCTGTGGTTTATGAATGGAAATTACTTTTTTAGCCGCAGAACATTTTAAGGTATATAATATAATAATTCAAATTTTGATTTTTGTGAAAAATGTAAAATGTGGGTAAATTGAAATGAAGCAAACATCCAAAGTCACTGGTCAATGGTTTATTTCTTAGAATCTTTGGATACAAGAGCTGTAGGATTCAAGTAAATACATCAGCAATAACAAGTACTGTAATAGACCATTTTCTAAATATTGACTCTATTAACAGAATGAATGATGCCATTGGTTACAACTACCTGAACCAGGTGCCAGAACTACATATGGCACAATCCAAACAGCCCTTCCAACAAAATGCAGTACAAAAAGAGTACCAGGCAAAGGTTATAGTATCTGTCACAAAATGTCATGTTCAAGTTCAATTTTGAGCTGACCACTGGAACAAATGAAGTAGTAATAATCTCAAAAGGTTTCGTTTCTGTGAGTCGATATTCTTAAAATTGAGATCTCTTTTCAGGTGAAAGAATACCAAAGACAAAATCCCTTTTTACACCAATGAACAAAAGCAGAAGCTCCATAACACTGAAACAATGTTTTTTTTGCAACAGAATCATACTGATGAGCAGTATCTAAACTAGACCAAAGCCTGTAACATAGGTTGCAATGCAGCTCTCCACATGCTTGGAAAAGTCCTCATAGTTTTGGAAGTGCCCAGGTACATGCAATGTGCCAAAACATGTGGAAGACTTCAGGGACGCCCCCTTCACAACTCGGACCTTCAAGGTGTCTGTAGGGATTTCCCACCCTACCCAGAATTTTGTCAGCTGTTCGAGTTGGGATGGAGAGGCTGCATTCAAAGACAACAAGAGGTTGTGGAAATACATCAAATAAATGACATTTGCGTTTTTAAAGATGAGCTGTATTTTACTGCTTTACCATGTTGTTTTATATATAGGTAAATGGAAATACTTTGTTGGGATAGTACTGAGCCCAAAAAAGGAGGGTGGCACAAAGTAGTATTAGCAAAGACCACATCAACTAGCTAGTGTTAAATATACAATTTAAGTAACTCCGGGATGCACGCACAGCTGTCTTGATATATTTAGTTAATTACGATGTAACGTCAGTTAATTAAAACTGTAGTGGCATGTTCCGTGGTAGCATGTAATTAACCCACCTGTGTCCCACAAGAGTTCGCCTCGGGCTCCTCCATGTTGACTCCCGCAAGCACGCTCCAAGTGGCGCAGGTCAGCAAAACGAACGCGTTAGAACCTTGTGTCCTATGATTGGATGGTCAGTGGGCTACGTCCCGATTGGCTAGTCAGTGGGCAACGTGCTGATTGGCTAGCATACTCAGGCGTAAAAACAGGGTCAAAATTCGTACTCGTAAATAGCAGCTTGTAGCTTGTAACTTCAGGTTCGCACACACAGATAGGACATTTGTGTGTCCGTATCTCAGACTTTGTGAAACCTCACTGTTGTAAATATCCTTGCACAAAATATTTCTACACCTGCAAAACTTTTTTACACGTGCAAATTATATCTGCAAAAACTTTTCACACACGCACAAAATATTTCTACAGCTGCAACATGTTTTTACACGAGCAAATTATATCTGTGTGCACAAAACTTTTTTACACATGCACACAATCTTTTCACATGCGCACAACAGGTGATATACAACTGCAGACTGTGAAATAATTTGTGAATATTATTGACCCTAATTTGATTCCATATTTATTGTGCATCCACTGAAAAACTGTCCAGCATCAGTAGCATGGCTTACGTGGTCACTTGTATAGGTTGAGGTTGTTCGAGGCTGTTGCTTGGCGTGGCGAGAATATTGCTCCACTTTCTCCGGTCCCCGAGATTGGGCTTCCAGTAGCTCTGGAGAGAGCTTTCGCACCTGTGGCCACTACGGTCAAAATGTCTCTGCTTTGTTTCAAGACCCGCATCAGAAAGCTTTTGAATGGTGCTACTTTTCCAGTTGGTCTACCTGCTCTTCACGTAGCTCTGTATGTCGTAGTTTAGGTGCTTTTTTTCTGGAGATCGGCACTGCTCAATCCACTCCTCAATACTATAGTAAGACCCCCCCCGGAGGTCGAAGTTAATCTTAAATGTTTCCATTTTATGCTTTGTAAATTTGTTTCGTAACGGAAGAAATGTTAATATATTTATAAAACTGACAAGTCAAATCAAGCAATCTGATTGGTCGATAGCGTTTTTGCGGACCTCTTTGATTACAGATTTGAAAACATCGTTGCTTGCTTTAAAAGTAGCACAATTCATTATGTTAAACCTTCAAAAGCATCTAGATATCCCTGCCCTAATGCCAAAGGAACTGCACACTGAATATGTTTTGCCGTTTGATGTCTATGTCTGGACCGCTGCGTCAAAAATGAGGGCTTCTGCCCCGTTGCTTCTCCGCTGCTTTCTTGTTCCAGTATGAAAAGCAAACTGCCTGCAGTTTGCTTTTCAACCCAAAGGTATACTGTTTTTCTCAGACGCGGAGGGATACTGACTTGTTGTGAAAAGTAACTTACAATTCTACCCGTGGTATACGCTCAGTATATCACGGCTAAGAACCAATCAGATTGCTTGATTTGACTTGTCCGTTTTATAAGAGGCCATATAATGGACATTCATAGTGTCAATTAATATATGAATTGCTAAAAATAGTTAGATAAAGTGAATGTGGCCCCTCTGTATACTGTTAATTAGATATCCTAACTTGGTTAGCCTGCTGAATAAATGATCCGGTACATTTACTCGGTAGCATATTTTGTCAGTCTGTACAATCAGTTGAATTTAATTGATTTTCCGATTCATTTTTTTGAGAAGTATTATATTATAATATATATGGTTAAAAGAAAGAAATAAGCAATACTTTGTTTCCCAACTGTTTATAACTGTCTTTCTATCAAAAAAAGAAAGTATGTCCTTCCTACTCCCTCTTTCCCTCTTCCTCAGTGTGGGAAGATGTTGGAGCTGAATTCAAGGCACACGGCCCCTATGAAGGATTTCCGGCAGAAAACAAAAGACTGGACCCAAAAAGTACACCGGTCGAGAAATCAATCGAAGATATTCGATAATTTTGCCCTGGTGGTAATAAACATTTTATTTTATTTTGGTCAGCCATTGAAGGTTACTGTCCCACAACATTAAAGAAATATTAATTGAATCTATATTTTACAGGGAAGGAACAACTTTTGAAATGTCATTCAATTATGTGTCAAGATTTCATTAACCCAAATGCATTTGCAATATTTCAATAATTAGCTAGTATAAATATAAAAAACGATACATTGACTTTAGCCCTGTCAACATTGTTTGCCATTCATCCCCACCCCCCAAAGCAATTTTAGACTAAATGTTCTGACTCACCAACCAACATCAAAGAACTAGTAGCAACGTATGGTATCCTCACGTTGCCTACGTTTAAGCCAGAAGGTCAAACACCACACAGATTAAGACCTACTGCCAACTCTCGCTTACATTCTGCACCTGCATAAGAGGATTTTACTCTCCATAACAGCATTAGGCAGAAGTATGTCTTCCTCATTTCAAAAGGGACAACAAAATACATAAGGCTCTAGAAATAAAGGCAATGTTTGTGATACACTCTTTAAAACATTTTCACAACACTCTCCACTCAGCTTCATGTTGGGAATATATGAGTAATAGAACGACCAGATGAGATAACAAATTAAAAGACTTTGTGTGAGCCTTTGGACAGTAGTAGTTAGTTTTCCTCAAGTCCGTTTTTCTTCTTGTGCACAGATTTCCTTAAGCTAGCTTATTTTGCAGACAGCTCTGCTGCCAATTCAACATGTTGAATCATCAACAAAGGTTGTTGGGAATGGAAAAACATGCCAATGATGCGGGACACACCACAAAAACAGGGCCGACGGCCAATGCGGTGTGGTTAAGAGGTGTCTCCTTTGGTTCACTTGTAATGTGGTAGAGTGAATATAACTTCATGGCAGATGCTAATGAATGGCAAAACAGAACAGGAACACAATTGTCTCTTTAGAAAATAGTAGTGGTGTTGCTCTGATGGTTCTCTCTGATTAAGACACACTATAGAGAGTGGACTGCCAACTCTCTTTTTTTAAAGTCTTGCCTTTTTAACACTGCCTGGAAAATCTATCTCTGTCTGTATCTATTTGTGTGATGTTTGGCTATATGTTTTTCTTTGTTTTTAAGGTCGAAAAACTGAAGGCCCTTGGATAATTTCCTCTCCTCTTCTGGGGGAAGTACCACAATAAAAATAAGAAGTGGACGGCCCAGCTCCAGTGCCCCTTCGAGCTGCCACTGGTAGCCCATGCGGTCCTGTAAAAAATAGTTTGTCTTTTTGAAGGCTTTTTAGAAGGTAGTTCACAGTACATTCATGATTCTTTATTAAGTTTAATCCTGTATTGTTTACCTATCCAGATGGATCAGATATAAATGTCAGTCAGATAATATTTTAGACAACCTAAATTGGTTTTGGGCAATTCATTTATTCCTTTTTCTTTGTTAAACTTTAATATTTTTTGGTTAATCATATTTTCAACCCTGAGCTACATCTTTAATGTCTTGTTTGTCTGCTTTGTTTAACTTCAAAGCATGGGATCCTGAGACAGAGGGCCTAGGGCAGCATGAAAGGACTGAAGAAGAAGAGGACCAGACAGAACAGGGGGAGGGAGGTGAAATGGATGAGACTGAGGGAACTACTGAGATGCAGGAGATGGAGACAGAAGGGGACATAGAGACACAGACAGACAGATTAGCGAGTGAAGGACTGGAGAGAGGAGAGCTGGAGGGACAGAAAAACTCAGAGGAAGAGTTTGGACCGGTGGTGGCAGGAGAGATGGAGGCAGGCAAGGAGAAAGAACAGGTGGTGGAAGTGGAGAAAGAAGAGTTTGAGGCAGAGAAAAAAGCAATCGACAGGTAGGTATCAATATAGAATATATGATGTAGAACAATGAGGGAAATCTTGACTCTATACAATATGAGATACAGAATGGTTAAAAAAAGTGCCAGTGTAAAAAATAAAGTAGCACCACCAACTGGCCTCTAAGCCAGAAGATTTTTCACTCTTTGCTTTTCCAACTTTTTCTTAAAATGTAAGTGTTCTCGCAAGTACTTCCCTGGTTTGCAAAGCACACACCACATGACTATTGCAATTAACACTTGTTTTTTGTTTCTCTTTATAGAAAGAGAGCTGTTAAAATATCAGCAAAAAAGAAGCGAGGCAAGAAAAAACAAAACAAGGAGGAAGGTATGAAAAAAAATACAGGCATTACAGATCTGTAATAAAAAAAATATACAACTTTTGACATAATAGTAGTTATTTGGATTCCTAAAAAAAGCTTTGTGTCACATGGAGATAATCTGTGGTTCACTATGTGGTCATTTGTGGTACCCAAGAGATGCATTATGTCATATAAAGTATGGGAAAATTACGACATGCATTTGTTTGAGGCATTACAAATGGTGTTTTTCAATTTGAAAACCCAACTTAAAAGTTTGCAAGACAATACATGATATCAAGTTTTGGATTTATGGACAATTTAATTTCATGTTTCTTTACAGTGTTTGAATATCACAGCAAACTGGACGCTTTCCAGTGCAATCTGTGTCAAAGACACGAGAAAGTAAGGTTAGTAGCTATATTGTTTGCATGAAGTACACAACAGGTATGGACCTTCAACACAACAAACATAATAGTTTTCAAATTGTTGAATTTTGTCAGAAATTCAACAATTACATGTTGAGCTGTTCTCTGGGAGGTTTTACATTAATCCAAACATTTACTATTTTAAAATCCTGGGGGATGAAATACAATGAAATATTGAATTATAAATTAAAATAATTAATATTTAGTTTTTGTCCTCTCTTCTGTTTCAAAGGGCTGTAAAGAAGTGCTGGTCCATTGGCTGCCCTGCCCTGCATGGTAAGTTCAGATTTCTTGTTTAACTCAATTGTCAATAAATTGACAGTTCGGCCTAATTAATAATGGAGTGTAACGGGTACACCTGTATGTTTGTATACCTTATGTATGCCATGTGATCTTTGTAGTGTATCTGTGACTCTGGTTGTTTTATATGTATACCTGTGTTTATGTGTATTCTCTCGACTGCCCAAGGCAAATCTCTCCCAAGGGAGACAATAAATCTCTATCTATCTATTTAAGAAGTCAGTTTTGCCATGAATTGTGAGTTATTTAAGGTCATGTAATAAGCACCTGCACCATTTTAAGTTCAGAAATCCGAGAAATCAGGGTTGCTTTGTAATTATAGACTGAGAGAACTTAAAGAGAACATAGTCTGTTAATTTCCAGGTTCATTAGTATTACGTTTTTCCTGCTTAAATGTTCAAAAAGCTCTTTATTGTTCTCATACTGCTTGTGCTGCTGCACCTCTTTTCACCCTCTGTCTGAAACCAGAGCCAACCGCTTGGATAAGTCCCGCCCCTTAGTCTATTACGTTTAATGTAGGAATTAGTTTCAGTCAGGTGTGTTGGAGAGAAACTCTGGGGGAACTTTTCTATTAAGCTTTTGCAGTCCCTTTAAATTCACAATTACGTAATCAACACACTACTGGAAATGGAAAACCCCCAAAAGCACTATTGGACCCTTTTTAATATGTGGCATTGGTGATAGCCTAAAGAGAGATGTAGCTTTGTCAACACCTAAATCTACTGTTAAGTGTGTTTTTAATAATAATAGTTACGAAGACTTAAATGACATGCTAAATTGTGACCAGCTTGAATATCAACAATGTCCAATATGCAGTTATGGTCATCATTATTGTTGAAGGAATCAGGTGAACTGCTTATCATAGGATTAAAATAATGCAGTATGGTTTGGGGTAAACAACTGCTGTCCCACAGACAACATTACAAAAAAAAACACACTGAATACGTTTCGGTGGTTGGAGGCTTAGCAGCATAAGGATCACCCTCAGTTTCCTTGGAAAGTCGGAACAAGAGTAGGCACTAAAGGCCCGACCGACAGGCCTAGCATCCAGGATTTGAAAACAGACCGTTATGTGTATGGCCCTTCTTAGGGTTGAGAAGACATTTGAAAGGATTTTGTATACTCAACATATTTCAGAAATTGAAAAAAGATGTCACTGTTTTTTTTTTGCCTTGTTTTTCTATCAGCAAAAAGACCTGGCCACCATCCTGGGAACCGCACATGAATATAAACATGACAGTGTCCTAAATGTTTGTTGTTGTGTTGTAAATTATGAAGTTCAGTTGACGAACTAGTTCATTTAAAAAATCTCATAAATAAATCATATATAAATATATTTGAAATCAAAATAAAAGTATTTGTTTATAAACATCTGTTTCATCATTTACAGTGTTAGCAAGGCACTCACCATATTGTTCAATACAGTCGTGATTGATACAAGTTATGATTGGTAAAACTAGTAAATCTGTCAGATTTGACCCGAAGAAAACAACCCAACTTTTTTTCCTCATTGCTATTGATATCAATTAAGAAATTAACTTATAGGGACAACCATAGCTGGTCAGGGTCAGGAACTTTCCAAAAACGACAGATCTTATAGGACAAAGTTTATTGCTCACCTCTGTCCGGCAGAAGCCTCTTTCAGGTGTAGATTCTGAGAACATTTGGGACTCCAGCCTCAAGTATTTTGAATAATTGATTGTTTGATGGTAGGAGATCTTTAAGGTATAAAAACATTGTATGCCTTCAGATGTGGGCTTTATACCTTTTTTAACTACAAAATACACAAAAATATACACTGAGGGTCAGGATTAGATAACACTGCTGTATTCAACCCGGTATCAGGGCAAGACGTGAACATGTGACGATTTAGCATGCTGGGAGACGTGAAGATGTTACGATTTCGTCCCTTCAAACGTGACAGTTACACAGTATTGTGAACATGGAGAACCAGTGGAGAAATACCCGGAAGTGCCAAGCAAATAAAATAATACTTTATTCCGAGTGTGCTTGCTTTTCTCTTTGGAAGTCATCACTGTTGGGAAATATTTTCCAAGGTCCATAACTTTGACCCAGTTTACCAGTTCAAACTGTCCTGACTGAGCACACGCACCTGTAACCTTGGCTGCTGTGCTCTCAGTGTTCCTGCCTGTTGGATCAGTTGATAGAGGAGTTATGATTATATCTTGTTATGCACAATGTTGATTATTCTCTCTGAACTAGCTAAATACATGGGTCTAGGGTAGAGTTCTTCAGAATTGACGTGGCAACTCTAGCGTGAAGTCAGAACCTCTGGCTGCTGTGACATGTGATGTGAATTCTCCGGACGATACTCCTAAATAAACCATCAGTGTTTGACATCAAAGCTCCTGCTCTCCTCATGTCTCTCTGAGTCCTGACTCTCCATTGCTACAGAGGTTTCCATTACAATCACATAAATGCATTGTAATACTCGGTTCGGCTGCATTACATATTACACATCTGCCATAGTTCTTTATTTATAGAGCCCTGACGAGAAGACTTCTGGACAAACTGAATAGCTGCCGCCGAAACTGAATACGTGACGTGGATCATAAATATATCAACAATTAAACAACATCTTACATTTATTTTCACAAAATACGTCTCCTTGCAGTATAAATACTAATTTGGCTGAATTTTATATTTGATATATATTTGGTAGATAGGCTTTATTTACCCCATAATGGTGCACAGCTAGATAGATAGAAAAGGACACCTAGTGGTTGAAGCACGCTATTGAATATTTTAGGGGGAAAGTAGAAATGATAGAAATATAGAAAGAATAGAAAAAATCAAGAAGATGCTGTAAGTGATCTCTACAATAAAACTGTTTAGTGCCGGATGTACACAGATATTAATAGGAGGATGTGCAAAACAGGCAAACTAATAAGGCAATTTATATGTATTTTACTCTTATGTAGGTAGATAGTATAATGAATGTGCAGAATATGACAGTTTATTGTTGAGGAACCTGCAACCCAAGCTTTTCATTCATTGCATAACGTTTTTTATGTAGTTGTGTATATGATACTGTATGTCAATAAACCGAAATCCTGAAAGGGATGTGCAAAATAGCCATTATATACAGTCTTTAATGAACTATTAGTAGAGAATAACAAGTAATGAATATACTTTATAGGGATCTGCAGATAAATGTTTAGTCTTCTCAAGCACCAACTATCAAATATCTCTCCTGATTGTTGGCACTTGACAATCACCTTCCCTGAATTTTACTCAGGTGTAACTGAAGTCTGATTTAAGGGTTGTTTATATTTCACATCATTAATCAGAATGTGGTCTAGTTAATAAAACATAATATCAAACATAATATTACTATTAACTTTATTGTGAAATAAATACACACAGCATACAATGCCATAATAACATAATTTGTATTATTAGTGTCGGACACGTATGCATGTATAACATCTGAATATGTGTAGTTTTATTCAAGTTTTCAAATAATTTTACAGGATATTGCTATAATATTTCACATTAATATCTGATTTGCAGACAGAAAGGTATATCCGTCATTTAAAGGTAAGCTATTGAAATTCTGATTCCATAGATGTGTCTCCCATCACCCAAAACCCCTGAATATTCTCTCAACTCAGTAATTACATTCTTATATTCAAAGAAAATAAAAAAAATACAAGTCCCTGTCTGTCAGCTGTGCACCATTATGGTGTAAATACAGCCTATCTACCGATTGGATCAAATATAAAAGTCAGCCGAATTATTGTTGATACTGCAAGACGACGCATTGTGTGAAAATAAATTGAAGATGTTGTTTAATTGCTGATATATTTATGATTCACGTCACGTATGTTTCGGCGGCAGTTCTTCAGTTTGTCCAGAAGTCTTCTCATCAGGGCTCTATAAAGAGAGAACAACGGCAGATGTCTAATATTTAATGCAGCCGAACCGTGTATTATAATGCATTTATGTGATGACTTCCAAAGAGAAAAGCAAGCACACTCGGAATAAAGTATTATTTTATTTTTAAAACACGTTTTCAGATTTCATATCGCATAAACACCATATCCCAACATGCTTTGCGGCTAGAACATCCAATCAGCTGAGGATCACACGTCACATCACTAGGTCTGTTTCCGGTATTGTGTTTATGACGGATGTATTTTGTTATACACACATTCCTTCACATTTTAATTTACATTAAAGTATTTCACGAGGCCTTCTAAAAATGTTTTAAATATAACTAGGGTTGTAGTTGAAGAGTTTGTAAATTAACATGAACCAAAGCTGTTTTTACTATGGGAGATATTTCCTATGCATGGCCTCAGATTAGTAAGCTTTTTAAAATAATGATCCAACTTGGATGTTTTAATGGGTATTGGGTACATTTTTGGTAATATTTGTATTAAACTTTATAGCCGATAGTAGCCTATGACAAGTGGTGACTATGTGGTTAATATTGTTGAATTGTTACTTTGATGTACTCACTGTTAGGGCTTTACACATTACAACAACGTTACACTGCCAATGTCTGTCTTTATTATCTGACCCTTTAAGATGTCCCTTACACTACCAGTGCTTTTTGGAAGAACTGTTGTCCCTCTCCCGATCCTCAACATAGGTTCTAGTTAGTTATGAATTATGTTACACATCCAATATCAATCTCTGTTATAAATGACTGTAACCTCAGTTCAAGCTAATTATTTGATGTGTGAAGACAACTCTATAATGTAATAACATATCAAGTGGGTATCAGTAAATATTTACAGACATCAGTTATGTACAAAATCAAGTTTATTACTATTTTGGTAAGATAAAAGAGCATATGTAGCAAAACACAGGTTACAATATATGATAATGCACATTACAAAGTAAAGAAAAGAGGTGCTGCAGCACAGGTAATATGAGAAAAAAAGTAATTTTTCAACATTAAAGCATGGAAACATGTCACAGTAGAAGCACTCATTTCAAACTCAAATAAGCTTAATATGTCCGCTTTAATGTAAAAACTGCACACTTAATCAAATCCAGACGGAAACATCTACATGTTAGCTCGCTGTGTTAGTGTTGTGCCTGTTAGCTAGCTAAACACCACGGGTTAGTTGTTAGACTGCTTTGTGTTTGGTGTCACTTTACTACCTTTTTATTCACTTAAAACAGTCAGCTAGCTGAAATCTGATTATTAAGTTAGAATGGCTGAAGGGAGCTGTGAAAATGAAGAACAGTAAAGGCAGATATATGGACACAATATGAACCTGAAAATAAGCATAATATGTCCGCTTTAACTATAGAACTGCATAAGGGCACCAAGTAACTTTCCACGAGTCAAGTCCCTTCTTCTGCCTCATCTTCATCATCTGAGCTGTTGTCACTTTGCCAGTCTTTTTCTTCTTCCATGTCCTCGTCCTCCTCCTCCACCAGCCTAGGACTGGGTTCCAGAATTCCTCTGTAGGCGCCTGCTACTGTCTGCTGTTTGAGTCTGAGGTCATGCAGATTTCTCCTTTGAAGACACATAAGGCCCTTGTACCCCTCCTCTGTGATTCCATTCGGATAGCCTACAAGTTATATAGCAAACATATAAATTGTGAAAATTATTCAGAGAAAACGTATTTAGGTCAAGAAAGACTAGAATGCAGTCAGACTCAAATAAAAACAAACAGATGGATAAAATCTTCTTTAAAGTGTGTTTGCCTTTGCTGGTTTGAAAAACATTGGCTTATGTATTTTAAAGTGAATAAATCCATGTGGTTCACTCACTTGTCTGTGTGATCAATGAAACTGGGGCCCTCAGTGTCTGGACCTTTGATACAGAGTCCTTGAGGTACTGACAGTGCTGCATCATCTCCTTCACAAGGATCTGCTTTTCTTCTGTCAGTCATGACAGAAGCATTTTTTGGTCAAACAGCCCCTTCTTAGTGAGAATGACCACACCGTCTGAGAATGAATATAAACATTTCACATTAATGAACACATTTTATTACTACAGTTTTGTAGATTAGAAGTAAAATCTTTATACAGCACCTCTGTTGGGTTCCTGCCAAGGCCAGATCATGCTCTCTGCAGATTTGGTTGAGAGTTTCTCCACAACCGAGTTGGTGTCAATAGGGTCATCATCAGGTTGCTGGTTGTACTTGTGGATGTCCTCTAGCAACCTTTTCTTTTCTTGGGCAACCTTTTGGACGATCTTTTGACGCCTTTTTTTACGATCTGTAATGAGAGTAAAACATAGATTACAAAAGAGCTGACGGGATTTAATCAACACAACCAATAAATGTCCCAAAATGCTTACCATTTTGTCTGTAAAGGTAGTGCTTTTTCTGGCAAATGCTCACAAAGAGTGCTTCTATTGAGATCTGCAAACAACCAGCATCTGCAGGACTGGCTGATGCACTTCCTAAATGAATAAGATAAAAAGAAGAAAACAAGTTTAAAACCCAATCAAGGTCTGTTATTTGCACATCGCACACTAACAGGCACACTAACAGGCACATTAAAGGACAAAGTTTAATTTGGACAGCATTATTTAGTTTTTATGAACCGACTCCATCTATGTATACGTCAAAACAGCATTGTTCTTACCTTTACTGGCCCACTGTTTGACATCATCAACCCACAGTTCTAGCATGTCATCAGAGCAATTCAACTGGTCCTGCATTTTCTTCAGGCTCTCAGTTACAGCCTTTGTCTTTTCTGCTGTCTGCAAAATAGCAAAACAGAATCATGCCATTTTATAAAATAACTCAATGAAATAAACCAAAAGTATGCATTTTAAGGAGGAAATTAACACAATAACATATTTAATGAATTTCGTAGCTCTATTCCTGCACCACTGCAATGTCTATATGGGGGTGTAATTTTTATATATATTGGGTGGACTTAAATGTCAAATTTTACAGCTTAAAATAGTTATCTCCATTTCAATACACATACTTTTTTGAATCTAGAGGACATGGCAATGTGGAGGCCATTCTCTTTGCGATGATTCCAGCCCATAGCATGGACTGTGAGCATGTCAGTTCTTGCTGTGAAGAAGAATACATCTCATTACAATGTTATAAAATATAAATGTGTACATTTACAGGAAGGCAGGGCCCAAACAAGTTCACAAACCTGACTTGTCCATTTATTTAGTTGTTAGGCCACATCTGGATAAGAAGCTGTTTACTTGTTCCACTTCTTCACCAAGAGTGGTGCCGGCACCCTCCTGGTTCCGTGCATTCCAAATAATCTAAAGCATGAGGTGATCAATGTTGATGCAAATCTCGAGGTCAACAACTCATAACTTAAAACATTCTCTTGGATAAGTTCAGACTCATGTGTATTGGTCAGATTTACCATTAATTGTTGTTTAAGTAATTCAAATCCTCACCTCACATTTGGTGTTGTGGGCTTTGGCATGCATCACAGACAAGCAATGTCTCATTTCCTTTAGGGGCTGAAGATGAGGCAAGGCTTCTGACACTTTGTCAAGATATGGTACATACCGACACGTCACGTCCATTGCCAAAAGTGAGGCACTCTGGAACTCTTTTTGGAGAAACATCGGATAGGCAAAGATTTCTCCTCTATACATATTTAAAGCTTTTTAAAAAAAAAAAAATAGTGAGTACAAAGCAGATTGAAGGTAAGGCTTCAGATTATCTACAAATATTTGAATTGATAATGATCAAGACAACTACCAACCTTAGAGAAGAAATCCATGCCTACACACAGCAATTTCAACACCTTCTTCATCCAACTTGTTGGCTCGCTTAGAGGTCTCCCTTGCTGCTGTCCAGTGAGATTCCCCACACATTGCTTTTCCTGCAGTCTACCAAAGTAAATCGTTTTTAGAGGATCATTATCAGAAGTTATTTCAAAACACTGGATAGTGGGACCAACTGACGGTATTATCAAACATGTAAACTATTACACACAAGTGTTTTGTGCTCAACTGCCAGATTCACCTGGATATGCAACTCCCTGGATAATAACAAACCTGTTTTTGGATAATTGGAAGGCTCCAAATGTGTAATATATTCTGGATTAGAATTTTGCTGTTTTTTCAATCCAGTTTTACAGCAATAATGTTTGTGACAGTTTGACCGCATTGCTAACCTCATCACCCTGTCATCTGGTCTCAACACTTCTATCCCATCTCCAAAAAAATATGAAGGCAACTGTGTTACTACTATTTTAACTTCTATTAGTTATTAAGAAAGGTGAGATACATTTTTCTCTGCTTAATTCAAAACTCACACTTTTGACAGCCCCTCGAACATCCTCCACAAAAGTGGAAATCTCAGAGTCTTGGGCTAAAAACACTCCGTCAAAGAAGCCTGGCTCTTAACTCCTATAAGAAAAGGAATTATAGATAACCACTCTAGTTACAAATTGAACATAGTAATAATAATAATAATAATTATATTTAAAGCACATATTTCAAAACAAGGTTATAAAGTCTAACAGAAATATTTTAGATTCAACAGCTGTAGTTTTAACAGCTATATAACAGGAAAGAACTATAGCTACTAATTGCTCCTGTGGGGATTGTCCACTGTACTGAATGTATGTAAATCGCTTTGGATAAAAGCGTCTAACAAATGACATGTAATGTAAAAAATAAATAAAAATAGCAATCCCAATGTCAAATTAAAATACAAGGACTAAGGACAATTGCTGTGTCAATGTAAAAAACTTAGTGGTTTGTTTTCTGGAACCTGTAAAGTTTCCTATTGCCATCTACTGAAACAGCCACCATTTCAGGGCTACAGGCTGGACAGACAAATGGCTCTTTACCCAGAAGTTTATTCTCTTCAAATGTGCAGTACACATACTGCAGAAAGCTTCTCTGAAAAGCATCTGCATTCACCTTGCCAGTCTGAAATAAAAATACATTATATATGTTATCATATTTTGTATCATATCTCGCTCATCCATATTTGGCAATAAATATATTTATTATGATAATACATGTATTTGTCTTTCAGCTTCACATTTGTATTTACTCTTCCAAACTGCTTTGTTTTCTGGTCCAACATTGCAGTAAAGGCTTGTCTAGACATTCCTGGAGCTGCCGTCTTCATAGCCTCAAAGGAATGGAACAGATCTTGGTGGAACAGGGTCTGTGCTTGCATGGTAACTGGCCAGTATCCACTCCTAACCAAGTCATTGAATTCTGGACCCCATTTCTTAGTTCAATGTGCATGTTAGCTCTGGAACATTAAGATCGTAACGGCCTAAGAACACATAAAGAAAAAAAAAATAACAATGAATTAGAGTAATGTATTAGTTAAAAAATACTTTAAAAAAAACAATTTCACCAAAACCTACCATTTATGCACACCAATATGATAGGTCTACCAACACAGAGACTGCAACATCGAAAACTTCACAAGAACATATCCTTGAAGGAAAGGATGTTGGAAGCAAACGGTCTGCAAGGTCAAAGTACAATCAGGATGAGATTTAACAATGTTGTAAGCAAGCACTATGATAACAGAATGCAATTTGAGATAAAAATTATTTTTTTTGTGAGGGGGAAAAAAGGCTGATCAATTAAAAAAGATGGGACACTAACCTTGTTTAGAAATGATGTATTTGCCATCCTGGAGTTTCACAGACTCTGTTGGAGGAATGTACTTGTAAAATCCATTACAGGTGGTTTGCCTACTGTGCAGAGTGTGTTTTGTATGAACCAAGATATCACACTCTGCACAAAACCACTCTGATGGCATACATTCCTCACAACGGATGACAGTTTCTTCCAGGAGACAGTGATTGCAGGTCATCTTGACGATATTCTTAGTTATTAATAAGTTGTCAACGTTCTGTGGCCTCGCCTGTTGCCAACACTGTTGAAACTCTTTTTGCCTTTGAGTCCAAGATGACAATGGTGGCACATCGCCACGATCTTGCTCCTTAATGGTCTCAGAGTCCCCTAGAAGGTCTTCTAGTCTCTGCATATTAAAATCTTTAAATAAAGAAATATAAATACATACTGTGAGCCTCTCCGCTCACACAGGGTTCAAATCAGGACGGAAAGAGCAGGTTGGTGAAACACAGGCGTTTATTAACTCCAAACAATAATATGCGCGGGTCTCAAACGTTGCCCGGGTGGGAAACTTCACAGGTCCTTTGGCGACCTTCAAGGATCCCGCCTACTGCATAACAGAACAGAACCAGGTTACGACATGCTTTTCTTCCTGCACTGATTACCTGATTCCGATCAGCTGTCTGGCCTCCGGCCGAGCCACTCCCTTCACTCCAGCAGCCAGCGCCCAAACCACACCCCGCTGCCACACATACCATGAGGAAAACATTTCATATGAAACATACCTTATCTAAAAAAAGTCTTCAAAAGTAGCTTTTTTCTCACCAGGATCTTGGTACCTTAGACATGATGTTGTTATGGTGGAACTACTGCATGGAGGAGTACCATCTGTTTGGGGGGGACATTATTCAAACCCATTAAACAGATTATTTTAGCTAATTGACAGATTTAAAGAAATTTTACAAAAACACCAACATTCAGCAAACATGAAAAATATCAAAGCTGAATGTATTTTTTTTTGCATTATCATGTCATTTACATCCGCTTATTGGTTTTAGTCCTTACGGCCCGTCGACACTACAGGCATAAACAAATCTTGAAGCTGGGCGTTTCTGAAGCTTGGCGATTTTTTGCGAGCAACGCGACCAACAACCAATCACATTAATCTCCCGCCCCCGACACACAAAGCGATAGCAATGTTAAAACGAAGTAAACTGGATATAAACTCTCCAAACAGGCGAAAAACCTATCAGTTTCACCCACTGTCTCTGCCACCTCCCTCCATGCCTGGTTCCTCCGGTTTGTATCCCGGTAAATAGTTATGTTCGTAAAGAACCGGGTGATTTGCTACCGTAATATCTCGTTTGGAATATGAGGAAATGAACTGCGGTCTGTCTCTCCCAGCTTGCACGCGGTTTGATTGGCTAGCGCTTGCACTGGCGGGATTTGCATAAACGGGATTTGATTGGCTGATGCCAAGCCTCGAGCCTGATGCCGATAGATGCTTGTGATGCTTGCAAAGCCATGCCATGCTCCCGACAATGCAGTTCGGCGAAGATTACAAATCTTCTACGTCACACCATTCAAGTGAATGGGCAAAGCGTTGAAAGCATTTTTCGATGCCTGTAGTGTAGACGGGCCGTAAGTCCTCTGACAAAATCGATGTGCAAATATATAGAAATATGAAGTATCAACAGCATTATTAAACCAGTGGCTACTTTAAATCACATATACTGACTTTGATTAAATTCATAAAATGTAGACTAACCATTAGAATAACTTTTTTTCCTTCGTTTGCTGCTGGCCACACGTTGCCCATCTTGGTCTCTCTTCCACCAGGTCACTTTTGGACGTGGTTCGTCTTCTTTTTGCGTCTTCTTTTTGCGTCTCCTTGTTGAGTCTCCTTGTTGAGTTTCCTTGTTGAGTTTCTTTATGGACATGGAATGTAATGAAACACAGAGGGAGAAAAAATGGGCATTAACTAACTGGATTTAAATAATGAAACTTTGGGTATAAAAAAAAAAGAAACTTGCCTGTGTGTCCTCAACATGCATCCCCAAGCAGAAGAAGAGCTTCTAGTTTGTTGGTTTTTTCAGTTTCTTTCGACATTGTGCTGAAACAAAAAAAGAAGGTGTTAGTTAGATCATAGATGTAGCTGTAATTTAAACTAGCCTAATATTAGGTGAATTAAAGTTTAGACCAACATCAGCATTATGAGGGAAAGGTATGATTAAAATGTTTTGGTATAGGGCATTGATGTTATTCTATTAGCAATGGAGGAACAAGAGTATGTAGATCTCCTTTGAAACCCCACCGCTGGTTTTAACAATAATTCAGTTATTATGAATTCCTAATGTGTAACATATGTTTTTTGGTAACCTGTACCTGCTAATGCGTTTTTTAATTTTGGTTAATACACAGAATATACTGGATCATGTATTGGCTAGCGGCTTGTAATGTCTGTTTAAATATCAACGGGACAAATATCTGAGCAGATCTCAGATCGGCTCGAAGAGTGAGTTTAAGCTTTAAAACCCAAGATACTGTCAAAAAACTGAAGAAGCCCCATTATATTTACAACATGATCAACTATGTTACTATCGATTGATTTTAAACTGCAACAGCTCCGTAAAACGACAGATGTTAGCTAAGGCTAACTCAATGATGCTAACTGAGCAGTTCACGGTTTAACTAGCAAATAATTCGCACGCGTAAGCTTGTATGTCGACACATGGTGCTGTGTAAAGTGATGCAAAAGCTGAAATCATTTAAAGAACACTGTAAATGTCTTTATTACATTACAGAAAACGGGTTTACCTCGAGGAACTTCGTGTCAAGGAGGGTTCAATGTCTTCTTCTTCTTCATCTTCTTTTAATGGCGAATCGCCTTCTCCAATTGGAATGCGCTGCGTCCAGCGCCGTATAGACTGAGAGTTACGTCATCTCCGTTCACTCCAATGGACCACTTTTTTACAGCAATGGCGGATCGTGGAGCCTCTCAATCGTTCCCCGGAAGTTAGCGCCAAGGCTAGCAGCGCAGTAGAGTTGCAGCATAATAGACCGTTCGTGGCGGACTTTTAAAGGTAAGAAGAAGTTTAAAGATTTATATTGCGGATATTATCAGTACATCTGATTCAAATTAACATGTGTATTAAAGGATGTCAGTGGGTTATCCCTAAATTAGTAGATTTAGGGAACGTTTACAGATAACAGATAAAGCTACCGGATCAAGTTAGCAACACACGTTGAACAGCCTTTTAATTAGTGATTTGTCGGTCGCGAACGAGCCGATTCTTTTGAACGGCTCTTTGGTACGAACGAGGGGAACCGAATCGTACTTGGTGAGAGCCGTTCTTTTTATCGTTCAATCGTTGGTCCGCACTCACTGCCTGCCAAAATCCACTCGCCTTTTAAAAAGCTTGATTTTGTTCCCCAAACGTATTCTGTGAAGACCCGCCCCTACTCTGATTGGTAGGTTTCAGCACGAGGAGTGAGATGGGGTGGGTCTTAAAGGATTACGCGAGAGAGAAATAACAAGTGGTACAGGACAGATAGACGTCCCACGTGTTTTGCGGATGGATAATGACGAGCCAAACGCGAAAACGCAGCAGCATTTGGATGCACTTCAAACAAAATCCAGGCAGTGATAAAGCGGAGTGCACCATTTGTAAAGGAAAAATATCATTTAAAGCAGGGTCAACCAATAATCTTCATCGCCACTTAAAAACACAGCATCCGACGGTGCAAGTGGCCGAGTTGAGACAACAAGGTTCCAATAATAATGACGGAGACGGCGCCAGTGCTTCTGCTGAAACCCCGACCACATCAAGTCAGTCATCATCTGAAACTACCACTAGGCCTACATTAGTGCCTGGCCAGGCACCAAGCTCTCATAGAACCACTGGCACAATACCTAAAACAAAACAGACTCATCTCCACAGTTATGTAGCACCAGTCATAACCCCAATGAGACAGGGGAAGATAGATGAAGAGCTTGTTAAAATGATTGCAACTGACTTCCAGCCATTCAGTATTGTGGAAGACAAAGGATTCAAGCGATACAGCAATGCTCTCAACCCTTCCTACAGTCTTCCATCAAGGAAGACAGTATCCCAGACAATTGCAAACATGTATCAGAGAGAAGCAGCATCACTGAAGGAAAAGGTGTCTAAACTGTCAGCAGTTTGCTTAACCGTAGACTGTTGGACATCAAGGGCTACAACCTCATTTATGGCAGTAACATGCCACTTCATTGCAGATTTCAAGATGTCCTCCTGCCTATTGGACTGTTTTGAATTTAGTGAACGGCACACAGCAGACAATCTGGCCAAAAAGCTTCTCAATGTTGCAAAAGATTGGAAAGTGGAAGGTAAAGTGGTTTGCTGCGTAACTGACAATGCTGCTAACATTACAAAGGCTATACAAATAGCAAAATGGACCCACCTTCCATGCCTGGCACATACTATCAATTTGATTGCCAGAGATTCCCTCAAAGGCCTAAAACCCATTCTGGATAAAGTGAAAGAGGCAGTGGAATACTTTCACAGGAGCACAGTGGGTGCAGAAAAACTATAGGTTACTTACGTAACCCCAGTTCTCAGAGTAACATGAAGTGAGATGTCTCACTATGGGATGCGCCTCAACGCATATGCACCAGAAGCATCAATCTCATTACGCCAATCCTGATTGGCTGGTGATCTTGACGCCAACGTCAGGGAATCCACCAACCCTATAAGTAGCTTGCGCCACGACGCAGGCGTCATTCAAAATAAGCACCTCTTCTCGCTTCGCCTCAGCAAGAAGGGCCGTCAGGTGAGACATCTCACTTCATGTTACTCTGAGAACTGGGGTTACGTAAGTAACCTATAGTTCTCATTCATAACACTCCGTTCGATGTCTCACTATGGGATATTGAGACTCCCGCATTGCCAGACATGCTTATCTCGAAAATCACCAACACAAAAACAGAACTTAACAGGTAGAACCCTGTCCCAATACGGGGCCCAGCACTGCGCGGGCCACACTTGGAGCAGAAACATCTAGCCTGTAAAAGCGGACAAAAGTGAGCGGCGAGGACCAGCTCGCTGCTGCACAAATGTCTTGAATGGAAACACCCTTGAACAAAGCCCAGGATGTAGCCAATCCACGAGTAGAATGAGCGCGCAGGCCCGTTGGTGCCTGCAAACCCTGACTCGTATAAGCCAGAGCAATCGTCTCCACAATCCAGTGGGAGAGCCGTTGCCTGGTAACGGGCTTGCCCTTATGAGGGTTAGCCCAAGATACAAAGAGTTGGTCATTGCACCGAAACTCTTTCGACCTGTCCATATAAGTGCGCAAAGCACGAACCGGGCAAAGCAAATTCGGCCGCTGTTCCCCAGAGGAACCTAGCGGTGAAGGAAATGCCTCAAGGTCAATGGGAGTGCATGAGCCAACCACCTTAGGCACAAAGGCCGGGTTGGGCTTCAGCAATACTCTCGTTTGCCCCGGGGCAAACTGAGTACACGAAGGATGCACAGAGAGCGCGTGAATATCACTGACTCGTTTGGCAGATGCCAGAGCCAGTAACAACACTGTCTTCAGTGACAAATGCTTCATGTCAGCGTCTTCCAGGGGTTCAAATGGAGCTCGAGCAAGCCCATCTAAAACCACCGTCAAGTCCCACAAGGGCACCAATGACCTGGAAACGGGGAGGAGCCGGCGAGCCCCTTTCATAAAACGGCAGACCAAGGGATGTTGACTAGCCGTCTTTCCCCCAAAGCCCACATGGCATGCGGCAATAGCAGCCAGGTACACTTTGATCGTGGAGAAAGCTCTGTGTTTATCAATCAGATCCTGTAGAAATGATAGAATCACACCGACAGGGCATTGAAAAGAGATGTGTTTCTTTTGAAGACACCACTCCTCAAACACCCTCCACTTACAGTCATAGAGAGACCTGGTGGAGGAAGCCCTTGCACTCTGAATAGTGTTTATCACTTTCTGAGGGAGCCCCACTGTACTCAGGTTATACCACTCACGGGCCAGGCCCATAGCGCCAGGTGCTCCGGGTGAGGGTGAAAAATCATTCCCCCCGCCTGAGATAGAATGTCCCTGTGTAGCGGGAGCTGCCATGGCTGCCCGCACAGCAGCTGATATATCTCCGCCAGCCAGTACATTGCAGGCCAGTGTGGAGCTATCAGGATCAGTGTGTGGCGTTGTTCTCTCACTCTGGCCAGAGTTGGAGGAATTAGAGCCAGGGGTGGGAACGCGTATAGAAGGACCGGGGGCCAAACGTGCGCGAGCGCGTCCACGCCTAACGGTGCATTTAGATCGCGCATTGAAAAGAACAGCTGACATTGAGCATTTTCTTTTGATGCGAACAGATCTACCGCGGCCCGGCCGTAACGCACCCACAGCTGACTCACAATCGTTGGATGTAGAGTCCAGTCTGCGTACAGTGGTGCACCTCTGGACAGCAGATCTGCCCCGAGGTTCATCACTCCCGGTACGTGTGTCGCTCTCAGAGAGAGGAGACGTCCGCAGCTCCATAAGATCAGTTTGCGTGCCAGCCTGTGTAACTGTAGAGAACGCAAACCCCCTTGGCGGTTTATATACGATATCGTGGTCGTGTTGTCTGTCCTCACGAGGACATGATGTCCCCTGAGAAAAGGCAGAAAGCGTCTTAGGGTGAGAAACACCGCTAAGAGCTCCAGATAATTTATGTGTGACCGTTGGAGGTCTCTGCTCCAGAGACCCCTCACAGGTCGACCTTCGTATATGCCCCCCCAGCCCGTCAGACATGCGTCCGTGGTGACCACCTTCCGCGATAAGACAGCACCCATAGGCACGCCTCGCACCAGGAAAGTCGGGTGCAGCCAGTGGCGTAGCGCCGTTACGCAGTGCACAGTGACCATCACTCTCCGCGCGCCATGACGCGTGGGGTTTAGTCTGAGGGCAGCTACCCAGCGCTGAAATTCCCTCATGTGTAAGCGGCCCAGACGTACTACTAGGATGGCTGACGCCATGAGCCCCAGTAACCGCAGACACGATCTGAAGAGAACATATTTGCGTGGCTGGAAACGAGCGAGGCAAGCCCTGAAGGCTCTCACTCTCTCCGCTGACAGGCGGGCTGTGAAGGGCACCGAGCTCAGGCGTAAGCCCAGGAAGAGCACCGACTGGGCTGGGGACAACATGCTCTTTTCTGTGTTTATTACAAAACCCAGGTCGAGCAGGTGTTTCATGAGGATATTCGTCTGCATACTAGCCTCCTGCTCCGACTGTGCCAGAAGGAGCCAGTCGTCTAAATAGGTTGCCAGGCGAATCCCCTGTTGTCTTAACGGGGCTATCGCTGCCTCCGTACATCGCACAAACACCCGTGGGCTGAGAGACAGACCGAAGGGAAGCACTCTGTACTCGTAACAGACACCCTGAAAAGCGAACCTCAGATATTTCCTGTGTGGATAATATACTGGGATGTGAAAATACGCGTCTTTCAGGTCGATTGATGTGAACCAATCGTCCTGACGCACGAGACGCAGTAGGGATGTGTGAGTGAGCATCCGGAATTTGTATTTTCTGAGATACCCGTTCAGAGCCCTTAAATCTAGGATGGGGCGAATTCCATTCCCTCCCCGTTTGGGAACGAGGAAATATTTGGAATAGAAGCCGCTCTGACTCCGTTTGGAGGGTACGATGGATATGGCTTTCTTTTCTAGTAGCGAGAGAATCTCCTGCTCTAGAATGTGAGCCGACGCTCCCCGGGCATGTGATTGCACAATGCCCGAGAAGCGAGGGGGGGTGACAGCGAATTGGAGTCTGTAGCCCCGTGATATCGTTTTGAAAACCCAAGCAGAGCATGTGAGCATTTTCCACCTTTCGCTCCTCAGAGCGAGCGGGGATGTCACCATATCTCTGTTGTCTGCACCCTGTGACCGCATTGGTTGTGTTATGGCGCCCTCTAGTGTCTGAACACGGTGGCGCTCTAGGGTGACAACCTCGGTTGACACTGCGCATGCGCGCGGTGATGGTGCGTTCACAGGCCCGGCCACCGTCCGCATTCCGAGAGAGGCGTTCATAGCCACTCTCAGAAGCGGAGCAGTCGCCTGACTGTTTATTGACATTATTATTTGTCTTTTTAATATTTTCGACTGTGCCCTTGGCTTTAAGCCTGGAAGCAACAGTGGCAAACATTTTATTTTTAGACCCTTGTGTGTGTTTGTGTGACTTGAACGACTGGCAGGAACTGCTGCCAGTGCTGTGAAGTCTGCTTCCCTCATGGCGCGAACTGGAGGATGACGTGCAGTCATCACCCGAGGCGGCGGGAAGGCGGGAGCGTGGTTGTCCCCCGGAAACACATGGGTGCTGGATACGTGTGGAACACGATCCAGGGCTGAAAGAGAACAGGAAACCTCCAGCCCTTTCCCCGAGGGGGGGAGGGAAGGCTGTCAGGCTGCCCTCTTCTTCTTCCTCGCCTGGTGACTGAAAGTCTGGGTCGGCGGTGCCTGTGTGGCTGCTGCCGGGACCGGGGACTTTCTCGGCCAATTCGTCCGCGCCTCGCGTCTCGGTGGGAGACCGGGGGCGGGCTGTGGCTTCTGCCATCTCGGGACCTTGAACAGGGCCGAGTGCGGGGTAGCCTGGGGGAAGGTCCGTCGCAGGACCGTTGGGGGCGGCGGCTGGGCTTTCCGAGGGAGGCAAAGCTGGAGAGCTTCATCCTCCTTCTTCTTGGCCTCACACCGCTGTTGCATGGAGGCAAGAGCTGAGCCGAATATGCCCTCAGGGACGATTGGCATGTCCAATACGTCCTCCTTTTCCCGGTCGGGGAGGTTTGTCAGGTTCAGCCATCTGGCTCTCTCCTGCACCACCATCATCCCCAGCGATTTTCCTGTGGCCTGTACTGCACAGCGCTGCACGCGGAGGCAAATATCCGTGATCGCCATGATCTCCTCCCACACGGCCGGTTCAGGCTTCACCGTCATGTCCGCGCACAGCTCCGCTTGGTACGCGGTTAGCATGGAGGAGACATTTAGCGCCCTGGCGGACAAAGCAGCCGCTTTGTAGGCCCGTTCAGTCATTGCGGACTGGAACCGGTCCGCCTTTGTCGGCAGTGTGGGGTTCCTGCTCGGGGCCGCCGACACCCGCGGTTGGAGGTGGGCTGCCACAAGCGGCTCCATAGGAGGCATGCGGAGTAACCCGAGCTTCTCCATGCCCTCACAGTCCAGAGAGGAGGCTCCCTGGATTGGGGCCTTGCTGCTGAAGGGGCGGTCTCTCCAGGAGACCGACACCTCATCCAGCAGCTCCGGAAATACGGGGAGAAGTTGCCTGGTCAGCCTTGCGGCTTGGGGCAAGTTCTTTCCCTCGTATCTAGACCTGGAGGGCTCTCTGGCCGCTTCAGGCCAGGGGATGTCCAGCTTAGATGCAGCGCGTTGACACACGGCCTGCAGGTCCATGCTGAGGCGGGGGAGCGGTGGCTCGTCCTCGCCCGGGGAGGTAGACATGGCCTCAGGCTTGGCAGCCTGGGCAGACGAGACGAAGATGTCATCTTCGCCTTCGTCTGAGTCGGAAAGAAGAAACTCCGAGGCGTATTCTTCTTCCTCCTCCTCATAGTCCAGCTCCAGGACATCCTCCGCGGGTGAGGCCATGGTGAGGTCCAGTTGGGAGCCCCAGCTTGACACAGCACGGGGCCCCCTTCCCGCGGCTGTCGCCGCCACCGAGTCCCAGCTTGACACAGCGCGGGACCCGGCACCCGTGGCGGTCGCCACCATGCCCTGCTCGCCGGCCGGCGAGTCTACAGGCATGGGGAGGTCTCGGACCGGCATGCTAGCTTGGCGCGCTAGCCGCCGGCGGCGGCTTTTGGCGGTAAAACGGGAACAATGCCCGCACGCGCCGGGGGTGTCGATAGCCTCCTGGGCATGTTGCAGCCCGAGGCAAGACGAGCAGACCTGGTGTGAGTCAGTACTCGATATCTTTAGCCCGCAGCCGCAGAGCCGAGCCTCCGACACTCCGTCTCCTCTGGTGTGAGGGAGGGAAGAGTCCATCTTAGCTAGCCTTGGTGCGGCGTAGAAAGGACAAACGAGCAACAGGCGTGTTACCGTTTGCGGGAAAAAATCCAAAAACCTTACCGTTATCCGTTGGAAAAAAACGGCAGGGTAGATTCTGATATTAACTGGAGTGTTAATACAGTAAATTCCCGTGCGAAGCAAAAGTAGCTGGCGAGCGCCCGTCGACCGAAGGTTAGCTTCGTATATCAGTCTGTGGACCGTTAAGCTAGCTAGCTACTGATCTTTCTCGAGATGTGCTCCGAAGCGAGAAGAGGTGTTTGAATGACGCCTGCGTCGTGGCGCAAGCTACTTATAGGGTTGGTGGATTCCCTGACGTTGGCGTCAAGATCACCAGCCAATCAGGATTGGCGTAATGAGATTGATGCTTCTGGTGCATATGCGTTGAGGCGCATCCCATAGTGAGACATCGAACGGAGTGTTATGAATGAGAACTGAAGGCCACTCAAAACCAAATGGGGATGGCAGAGCTACGACTCAAACAGGACTGCATCACAAGATGGAACTCTACATATGACATGTTGAAGAGTTTTCTGAAATCCAAGGATGCCATTATCTCCACCCTGGCCATCACAAATGCATCAGTCAGCCCTCTGTCCCAAGAAGAATGGAGCATACTGCAGGAGGTGTGCACTATCCTGGAGCCCTTTCAAGAAGTCACTGTTGAGATCAGTGCAGAAAGGTGTGTTATTAGTTGGTCAGCTGTAGCTTTCTATAGCATGCATGCAAAAATACCAGATAACGAATTATGAATGTTTGAGACCATTTTATTTGTATTATATAAATGATGTAGATACCAGTGTATATAGTATAGTGTGTCATTGTTGTTAACACTTTATAATAATTGTCTCAATATTCCCTGTTTTTTTCTCACTAGCTACGTGACTGCCTCAATGGTAATATTGCTGGCAAAGGGACTGCAGAAAGTCACAGTCAGCTATCAGAGAAGTGCAACAACACAACAAGCATCAGATTTGGGGAACTCACTATGTGCAAACATGGCAAGTAGATTCCTCAGAATGGAATATAACCACACCCTTGGAGATGCTACGGCACTTGACCCAAGATTCAAAAAGGTAGCATTCGGGGATGCCAGAGCTGCAGATGAGGCTTTCCAGAGAATAGCAACTGCAGCAGGAAGAGTCACTCTCAGCAGCAGCGAACCCGGCCAGCAACCAGATCAACAGGAAGGAGCGGGCAGTGCTGCAGAAGGATCAGTTGTTTGGAGGTATTTCCATGACCGTGTCGCTGGTGCAGTGTCAACAAGGAATCCCACAGCAGATGCCATCATGGAGGTGCGGTCTTACCTAGAGGAGCCCCTTCTTCCAAAATCCTCAGATCCTCTCAAGTGGTGGGAAAGTCGGGCCACCCTATACCCCAGGCTCACCAAGCTCATGGCTGAAAGGCTTTGCATTGTGGCAACGTCAGTTCCGTCAGAGAGAATTTTCTCCAAGACTGGACAAATAGTATCAGAGAGGAGAAATCGCCTTAAGCCCTCAAAAGTGAGGGAACTTGCTTTCCTTAATGCAAATTTGCCATAGATTATGGCATAACGCATGCTCAAGCTGCTAGAAGGCCATAGGCCAGGAGCAGCTCATCTCCTGTTTTTGACAAAGCAGCTCACAGATTTTTCTCTATTTTATTTTACTCTGTTTTTATAATACTTTAAATATTGTTCAGAAGTAGTTTTCCTATTTATTCCTAAATGTTTTTGGTGTTGTTGTTCCATTTGCACTAAAATCTGTTTTGCACAAAAGTTTATTGTACTTGTTTTGTTATATTGCCAATAAAAAGTGTTCTAATATTAAGAGTTGCGTGAATTTCATTCAAGGCAAGGCAACTTTTTTTACTTAACACATACAGAGGGTAAATTCAAAGTAGTACATTCACTGACATGGATATGGCGCCACCTTGTGTCATGTTTACAATGCAGATTATTGACATTAGGTCTGGCAATACAGTCAATCATTATGGTGATTATTTCGCAGATACATTTAGTAACCCCGCCCCCTTTAACAAAACGTCTCTTTAGAACGGCTCTTTTGAACAGCTCTTTGAAAGGAACGGAGCCATAAGATCCGGCTCCCTTCAAAGAGCCATAAATCCCATCACTACTTTTAATTGTAAATTCCGTTCTCTTAATGTCATTTCGTCCAACGTTGTTGAATTAGAGAAGAGGGGCTTCTAAACGGGATTGTATGCGGGGGTGGAGGGAGTTAAATATTAGATGAATATAAAGTTTGGTGCGTGTAAGAGTGAGTGTTTTTAGCAGAGCCATATTGTGTCCTTGTGATTATGTTGATTCTTACCTGTCTGTATAATGTTGCAGCTCAGCTGATTTTGGATTGATGGCAAAGGGAGAGGGACTTAAGTGAGAGTGAAAACACAAGGTAAGTTTAATACCACTGTTTTATATAAGTAAGCATACTAAACATGTATTCTATCACTGTATTATATAAGTAATCTTGTTAGTAACCAACTGTATGGCAGGTGGAGGGGCAGTGATGTTACAGGTGGAGGAGCAAAACTGCAAGACTGCAAACTCACAAGACAGAGAAATCAAAGTTTGTTCTCCAGAGAAGAGGTTGATTTCACTTCAATCTTTTATTTCACATTTTCTAAAGTTGTGGAAATCGCACAAAAAAAACTTGAGAGGTGTAACCAAGACAACTGTAACAACATGAGTAGAGAGCCACCAAGGTTTTTCAAGTCCCTCTCTCACTCCATTTTGCCAACCCAAACTTCCAGGTACATGACGGGACACCTTGCTTGTTTGTGTTGTTTGCGCTCCTCTGGCTGGGTGCTGGCAGGTGGAGGGCAGTGATGTTGGCAGGTGGAGGGGCAGTGATGTTACGGGTGGAGGGGCAGTGATGTTACGGGTGGAGGGGCAGTGATGTTAGCTGGGTGCTGGCAGGTGGAAGAGCAATGTTTAGTCCAAATATTTCCATTGCAACGACTAATGGAAATGATTGCAGCTGTGGATCTGTTTGGGGGTTGCTGGATGTGGTAGCTTGGCTGCTGTTGTTCCTTTTCACCTTTTTGGATTGGCTCTTGCTTCCAAAATGGCCATCTTTTAATTATTTATTTTTTCTGTCATTTCTGATTTGTTTGGGCTCAATTCTCAGCCTCAGCCGTATGAATCTTTTTACGAGTTTTTGTTGTACTCCACAGCATGACGGCAGCCTGCTAGAGAGGGCCTGAGCTTCTTTCTCCAAGACACCCACTGCGTTGGGGAGCTGCATAAGGGAGGAACCAGTCTTGGTCCTAAATAGTTCCTCAATCTGGTGAATGAAGTCAAAGGCTTATTGGGAGGGACGACAAAGAGCACCTGCCTTGAAGTCTTTTAAGTCCACTAACAAGCTGTTGTCACCAGAAGGACTCTCATCATGGTGCTCTGTTGCAATTTTGCATTTTTCCCAGATGCTGGCAAACTTGATGATTTTGTGGACGATGTAGCCTGCAAGATGGAAGAGAATACATTTCTCAGTTTTTGTGAGGTCAGGTGCAGCTGCTCTGTTCACCGCCATCAGCTGTTCCACTCTGACTGATGGAGTGATTTTTGGCTCCCCTGTGTCCAGGAAGTCTGCCAAAAAGCTACTGTGGTCTTCCTGATAGCTCCCAGAGATGATGATGGTGAGGAACTGCCCCACAGATATGATTCTCAGTGCATGATGGAATTCCACTGGAGTTGGGACAGGATTTTTAGACCTCACACAGCTGAATGTATTTTCAAGGCAGTCTTGTGTGAACCTTGACGTTAACACAAACCTGTGTCCTTGTGTAAGCATCTCCTCTTGTATGGCCAAAATTGATGTTGTTGCCATTATCACCCCTGTTTGAACAGGCTTCCAACCTCCCTTTTGACCTATCTTTATCCCACGAAACAGATGGACGATGTTCTGGAGGACGGTGATGGCCTTTTGGTACTCCTCCATCTTGAGCCTGCTCAGGGCTGTAATTGGATGGCGAGATGACATGAGATCAAACCAACGATCAACCTGCTCCAGGAACCACGCTGTCGTCAGGTAGGACAGAGGGCGGTTTTCTTGCTGCACTATGTATTTCAGCCCAGCACTTGTAGCCTTACTGAACACATTTAGAGCAAGACCAACCTTCATCTTAATAAAGTGACTTGGCTCGATGGCTGCAGCTGAAAGATGGGCAGCTATTTTTAATGCCATCCCTTCCTGAAAGGTCAATAAGTCCTTAATTGGGACCACAGAAACCTCGTTAGAGGGGAGGTTCTCTCTGTTAACAACATCCTCAGGAATTATGAAGACCTGCCCACGGACAAGGGCACTTTTTAGATTTTTTACCAGATGTGGGACATCGGGCATGAAATAAAGCTGCCTGTCTGGTTTTGCTGGATGTGGCACCGATGTTTTATTTTGGTCCACCCCAAAGGATTTCCACATGGCTCGGTTAGGGCTACCCATGTCGGTGGTGACATCAAGCACCTGTAGCCCTATTGATGCTGCCCTCTGTATTATATCAATAATTATTGGCCTGTACTCTGCTCCATTGGTAGAATTGCCAGTGTAATGATATGCCACTACTTGCTTCCACCGTGTTGTGTTTCCAGCCAACATAAACACACAAGCATGTGTTGCCACTCCAGTGTGACCTGGTAAAGTCACATCACCATACAGTTTGCCTGTAATCATGTCCAACTCCACACTTGGTGTGATTGCCATTTCATCCAAGGTCAACACTCCCTTTCAAGGTCTGTCAATCTATCTGCCTTCAATTTTAGGAAATCAAAGACCTCTGTCAACACACCAGGCTCAAACGTAACACATTGCATCCTTCTTTGCAGTGTCCTTATTCCTGGAAGGGGAATCTGCAATTCCTGCAGAGTTTTTTAACCCGTTGGTCCGCACGCAAAGCGAATTTTTAAAGCCTTCTTAATTGTCTCATTGCTCCATTTCATCCCCTTTTTGGTGAGTAGGCCTAATGCCTTAAGTTGGTCTTTTGAAAACGTTTTCTTATGTTTGTTGTCCCTAATTTTCATTGTTTTCTTGAGAGCTGCATTTTCCTTCCTGATTTTTCTTAGTGCAGCCTTTGCTTTTTTGGTGATTCCTTCTTGGCTCTTTAATTTTCTCTTTAATTTTTTTAATAGATCTGTTTGACTGGCTGCTGGTTCCCTCGTATGCTGGCTGGCTGCTGGTTCCCTCGTATGCTTACTGGCTGCTGGTTCCCTCGTATGCTGACTGGCTGCTGGCTGAGTGGGTGGTGTCCGCCCTCCCTGTCTCTCCTCACTAGCCATGTCCTCTCTTTCTTCACCCTCACTTTCCTTTCTCTCAGTCTCCTCATCCCTTCTTCCCTCAATCTTTGAGACTAATGTAAGTAGAAGACATGGCACTGTACATTTTCGAACATTTAAAATATTATACCACTTAAAAATAAGAAATATTATTTTTGTTACTAAGAGTTCATACTTATTATACCTGTGTCACCTTTCACACTATAGCTGTGATCATGAGCTATGGGCTTTGTAGATACAGGTCCCGGGGTGAATCGTGGTGCAGGGGCCCTTCTCTTTTTGACCACAGGGCGATGCACGAAGATGGTGGGTATAGCCTCTGCTCTCAGCCTAGTCTTGCCCTTTTTTGTCTTGACAAACTGGTCTGCATCTAAATGTGCCTGCGGAGTGACTTGAGGTTACTTCACACACAGAACAAATCAGTTTTGTCTGCCCACATACATATTCCATAGTGGTTGAATACACAGTATTAGGAAACACTTTATACTTACTGGACATGTTATACTCATTACATACTGTATATAAAATATGACCAAGAATGTGAGACAACTTTATAGAAATTCATATCACATCTGTTACTGATGCCATTTGTCATACTTGGTTAAAGTCACAAATAATAAAGTTCCATAACTTCAGTTGGGAACAAAGACCACACCTTATCTCCCCAAGGCAATTTCCCATCCAATAGGTGTGCGATATAGGTGTGTATAACCCTTTCTCCTGTCTGTTACTCCCTCTTTCAGCACAAGAACCAGAGGGGGATTCAATGGAGCCTGAATACCTGCACTGAGACCCTCACCCTGCACCCTGAGTCTCAACTCTGTGTTTTTCAAGCCTTTCCCTGTTTTTTTGCATTAAACAAAACATTAAGATTTCCCAATGGTGTGGTTTTCGTTTTGTGAAAAAGTGCAAATGCAGTGTTTGTATATAATTACCTCACATATTTTGTTGCTATTGGTCGTGAAATTGCTCCTGCTGACTTGAGCCAGCCATTTTTTCCTCCGCTCTGTGTCAGTTGGGAAGCCGTACATTCGTACTCCTTTCTCGGAGCGATTTGAGCATCCCCAGGCAGCACAGCAAACCATGGTGGCGACTAGGAGGCAGCACAGCAAACCAGGACAACACGGAGGAAAAGGCACAGACAAACTGCATGATATGCTATTCAATGTTTATTGAATTCCATGTATTTGCAATGGATGTTCCTAAAACAAAACATTTAACATCATCATCATGCTGCTGCTGCTGCTGCTAGTCCTTTGATAGTCACCTGTCGGTCTCCTGTCCTTTCTGAAAGCCATAAAGATGACATTAGTCATTTAGATAACTTGTGTCCTCAATTACCATGGGATTACTGAAACTACCATGAATTTAAGAAAATGGTAGAAATTAATCTAATCTGAATTTTGAAGCATTCCTTTAGATACCCTCCCTCTAAATATATCAATAAACATTAGAAAGTGATGCTCCTGACTACCATACAAGTTTAAGAAGATAATATTGGTTTGAAAGAATTCAAAGCTATAAATAAACAGCAACAGGCTCTTTAACCAAGGCACTGTTAGCCTAACATGTAAACTAGTTGTTCACACTAATCCTAATATTATCACTTAATATTAGCAAATTCTATTTGATTTTTTAAAACATATTGATGTAAATACATACACATATCGATTTGTTTTATAAATATTGCAAATCAAAACCTTTATTCACTAATAATTACCAAAAGTCGTAGTTCTATCTCCTGTTATCAATGCATTCATATTGCCCGCCATGAACTTCCGGGGAACGATTCTCGTCTACATTAACCACGTGACGATAACCGTTTTTGGACTTCCGCTGTCGTAACTCTTCTATCTATACGGCGCTGGCTGCGTCCAGTAGACCTTTAACGAAACGTGCTATGTGGGAAACACCATATCCCAGCGTGCATTGCGGCTACAACATCCAAATCATCGAGCTTGAACCGGGCCTACGTCTGTTTCCGGTGACTTTATTTTGAAAATCAGTTCCTGAAGGACGGCTAAAAAGCCCAATATTATAGAATTAAACGAATAAATAAAAACAAGGATAAAAGTGTGTTATTGTTGAGTAAATAACAGTGTGTTATTTAGAAAAGGATAACAAATTCGAAGGAAAAAAAGATTAAAAACAATACAGATTTCAGTATTTTGAGGCTCTGAGCCCCATTTATTTTCCTCACGGACGGCAAAAAAAGTCAGACATTATACGATTACAAATAAAATCAATAATCGTGGCTTGATATTGAGTAATAACATGTTTTTATGGACCACACAGCTTCCAGTCTTCTCAGACACGACCGTATCCATCCGTCACATATGCACGCAAAACTCGGACTCAGAACTCAATGGGAATAGTTCGCGTATGATAGGCACGCAAAATCGGACTTTAGCGTATCTATTGCACGCATTTTCCAATGTTTAAAGTCGTGTCAGTAGCGTGGTGTAGGGAAAAAATTAGGGGAAGCCAATAATACGTCCTTTCTTTTTTTTGGGGGGGGGGGGTGTGGTGGTCAATGTAATAACGTAATCAGATGAGTGATTACAGCGCCCGGAATCATTTTACACACATTTGTATCATACAGATGCAGGACTTACACGCGCCTGTTATCTGACCGACAGGTCCGCACGGACTCTCCAGCCGAAACTCTAATAAGCATTCATTCACAAACTAAATCAGGAGACCTTTAACGTTTTACGTCCGGTTCGCTCCTTTGTTCCTCGCTGTACACAGCTCCAGTTTGGGCATTGGCCTGTCATCAGATTGTATTTGTTGTTGCTGCTGCAGCGGAAGTTTAGTACAATTATTTTTGATTAAATACTCAAAATCTCCACCCTCCATAATTGCACTTGCTTCAGTTGCTTGCTACTTTCTAACGGCGGTGAGAGTGGTGCAGTGACGCTATCTATCTTCTATCGATTAGATTTATGATTCGAAAATTATAAAAGTAGGGTAGACATGTGGATATTATCCGACTGCACAAAACGTGCATTTACCTAACAGGTTCTTTGTCCACTGACTTTTTTTCGAGTTATTTTCCAAAATCCTATGGAGAAATCCCATTGCTATTTTGTCGAGGGAAACCGAGCGCAGCTTACTTCCGCTTTTTGGGTCGCGTCACTGCAACACTAAGTTGATGCGATTTGATTGGATTGTGAGGCAAGGGAAGCCAGCCGCCTCTGGCTTCCCTTGGCATGGCCCTGACCAATCACAGGTTGGCAGGGGCACGACGTGAGCCTCATCTGATTGGTCAATCCCTCAATTTTTTTTCACCAAGGGAAGCAAATTTCGGCTGGCCTCCTCCCCCAAAGAGAGTGCAATCTACTGTTTCACCATAACATCTAGAGGGGCGCTGTTTCACTCTTTGTAAAATACTCAATGAGAATAGAGAGGCGAAGTCCCGCCCATCTACTTCCGACCCATGGGACCCCGGAAGCGGAAAATTATACATTGACGTCAATGGAGAGAGAAAAGTCATCTTTCGATCCCGTTTGAATTGTGCCACGAATGACACATATGATGTTTGTCAAATTAAAAGAACATTTTGCAAGTCAAAAAACAAAAATGTGTCTTAAAACTGTGAAGTTACACTTTTTTTTGTGTGAAACCGCTCAGTGAACTACAGGTCTCTGGTCTCGCACAATACGCGTCAACATCACAAAGATGGCGGTCACGTTAGCAAATTTCACCTGTTTCTTTCAGAATGAGGCGAAAAAATATAAAACGAGGTTAAAATCACTACAAGTCTGGGCATGTTGAGAGCTGTACATACACGAAAGGAGCGGTTATGTAAGAGCCAGCATTCGGGACCGGCTTTACAAGGTTTCAGTGAGTAATATGAGTGCAATGTTTAAGGTTAATGTCAGCTAGCTAACATTAGCTAACAAGGTACACTAACGTGTTTTGTTTTAGCAACTAGTTTTCTCCTTAAGAACTTTGTGGTGTCTGTGTATGCTGTGGATAACATTAGTGTTCACAAGAACAAGAGCTCCCTGTCGGAGCGGCAGAGCGTGATGTGCACTGAACATTTTTGTATTCGTCGCAATATTATCGTTGAGCTAGCTAACTAGCATACATACTATCTGCTAACGTTAGCTTTAGCCTTAGTTTTCTAATCGTTTTTTTCATAGGCTATAAACAGAGGTGGTATAAGTTATATATTGAAGTATTATTTGAGTTATTTGAAGTATTAAAGTAACGTGTTATGGCAGGAAAGTTCAATCTGGTATATTCATTTTAATGTCACCTTATATAGAATTTGTGTTAAACTTGTGATTTCTGCATTGAGTGACTTCTGCCTAGCAGATACCAAGAAGAGGCCCCTAGGGTCTCTCTGTTAATTATCAATAGTCCTTGCAATTAACAGGGGAAGTCCCAGATACATTTTCAGATAATGTAGTTAAAGTCTTGTAGAATTAATGTTTATCTCCTACACATCCTGCAGGCCTTGAGACTTGGGTCACCCAGCAGTGACCAAGATAAACGTCCTTTTGAGCTTATCAATAAAATGTATTCATTCCTAGTAAGCTCACTTTGGGGTGAAGGGAAGTTCAGGGAAGCCATTAAGCCACAAGAACAATTAAACTTCTGTTAATCAACCAAAACTCATGACTTTCAGGGGACAGGACATTCGGACCTATAACAAGGGTCACTTCCTAGAGAATATATGTGTGTGGTTGATTACTTTGTATTAATAATAACAGTATGTGTAAAGGAAAGCTGGAAATATGCAATGTGAAACCTTTTATTTGAAATAAAGATTCTGCAGGGAATATTCTTAAAGAACAATAGCTCAAGTGTCTGGAAGAGCTGCAGGCTAAATGAGTGCGGTACTTTTTACTGCTTGAGATCAGAGCTGATGTTTTCCTCTTGTTATTATTGTTTGAGGTTAAGGTAACTCACATGTTTTATTTGTATAATCCAACTATAAAAAACTATATCTTAAAACTATCTTTATAAAATGCCAAAAGTATGTGAAACTTGCAAGGAGCGGGTTTGTTATCTCGAATGTAAGGGTCGCCTCTGGCTCGCGCTGATTGGCTGTCTTTTCTAAGTGGAGGACCCCTCGGGGGGGGGGGGGGGCAGCCGCATAGCTCCTCCTGGGGTTTTGGATATAAGCCTATGTTTTCTTTAGACCAAGCCTCTTCTTTTCTTGAAACTGACCAGATCCGTGGGATTGGAGGAAGAGCAGGAAGTACTTCCTTTGTGTTTGTATTTGTATTTGTATTTGTATTTGTATTGTTACTTTTTATCATTAAAACAAGATTATTGTTTAACTTGCATTCTGGTGTTTCTTAATCACTTCCTTTTTTACGAATTTACCCAGCTTATCAAACGACACGCGGAGACGAGGTTGGTTTTGAACATCCTCCAAATCTCCAACAAATGGTGACCCGACGTGTCTGAGTGGGGTGTTTTCGGGAAAGTGACCAGCAGCAGCAAGCGGACGGAATAGTGCAGGGCTAAACATCTCGGCCTCTTCTGACAACTAAAAACAGAGCTCTGTACAATAGGCTACCAGGTGAGCAGACACGATTTAATTCGAAACCTGTGATTTGACCATATTCCAAATTTTAGGGTTGTCAGACGAAGTTTACAGTGTTTTTTATAGTAACAATGCAAATGCGTGTTTTAGTTGTTAAAATCGGATATTGAGTTCCGACAGGCCAGAAGGGTATTGAAGTCCCCGGGCTTGACAAGTGGAGGTATTGAGTCCCCACAGTTAAAATCGGATATCGAGTTCCGACAGGCCAGAAGGGTATTGAAGTCCCGGGCTTGAAAAGTGGAGGTATTGAGTCCCCACAGTTAAAATCGGATATTGAGTTCCGACAGGCCAGAAGGGTATTAAAGTCCCTGGCTTGAAAAGTGGAGGTATTGAGTCCCCACAGTTAGACTGTCTGGAGTAGTCCAATGGTAGTATTAAGTCTCCATATCAGACTGACTCAAAATAACGAATCCACAGCTCGACGGGGCTGGAGATGAGTTATTTATGTTATAATTGATCCAAAGGAGAGTAA